>NC_142782.1:1810000-2002500 GCF_988280905.1 Pimephales promelas
GGTCTGTCTGTCTGTCGATCTGTCTGTCTGTCGATCTGTCTGTCGATCTGTCTGTCTGTCTGTCTATCTATCTGTCTGTCTGTCTATCTGTCTGTCGATCTGTCTATCTATCTATCTGTCTGTCTGTCGATCTGTCTGTCAATCAATCAATCAATCAATCAATCTATCTATCTATCTATCTATCTATCTATCTATCTATCTATCTATCTATCTATCTATCTATCTATCTATCTATCTATCTATCGGTCTATATTTCTATCCATCCATCCATCTAGATTTACATAACAAAATTGTATTTCTCTTATAAACTTAATTTCTTTGCTTTTCATTACTGTAATTCTATAAATAGTGCAATCTACTATATTACATTACGTTGGGCGAATATTGGACAACTGAAACTGAAAAGTATTTTACTGGTTTCTACGTATCCTCTCGATAGTGGAATTGTGTTTATATTTATTGCAGCTTAAATGTTATTGAAACAAACTATTCAAAATATCTAAATTTCCAAAAGACTTGAGTAGCTTGCCCCACTAGATATTACCATCAGTCGTTGAAGATTTCTTTTGTAAATAGTTGTCTACTTCTCAACAACACGTTTGCTCCTGTTCATTTGCTTTTAATTCACTTTGCACTTTTTGACATCCGTATACATCCAGAAAATGATTGCTATTGTTTATGTTTAAGTGAACCGTACCGTCCTGGATACTGGACTGCAGATGATTGACGATGGCGGCGAGAATAGTGGACAAACTCATGATCTGAGCGCACTGACCCAGACCCAGAATAAACAACTCATTCCAGCATGCTCGTACCAGAGCCGTGTTACACTCCTGCCTACACACACACACACACACAGAGAGAGACATAGTAAATGTATTTATATTTAAGTTAAATTCTAATATTTTCTTCTGTTTTTTATTATTATTCTATGAATTCCTAGCTTTGGCAATATTGTATTATTTACAGCCATGCCAAAAAAAAAAAAGCCATTTTGAATTGAATTGAGAGATAGCACGCACAAGTACAGAGAGAAACCCTGCGATATAAATCTCACCCGAGAGCAAGGAATGCTGGGATGGAGCGCGCCCAGTGCATGGAGAGGAAGAGCAGGCGTGACGCAGACTCACAGATGTAGTGCACGTTCAGATACTCAGGCATCGGACTGGGCATCGTCAACTACGGAGAGAGAGAGAGATCAATCAAACACACTCCAGAAGAACACGTTTCTTTCATCGTTTACAAAAGTGAACAGTTTTGCATCAATACGTTCTCTAAATGTAAATGTCTAGGGGAGTTTTATTAGCTGCACTTCAGAGTTTGATATCCAGGTTTAGATGTCTGTTTTTTATTTTTTTATTTTTATTTATTTTTTTCTCTCTCTTTTTTGTGTTACATGATTTATGACATGATTTCTAAATGACTGACCGAAGAAATAAATAAATACAATACAAATACAATATCCTTAATTCATTTGGCAAAAAGAGAATCACTCTTCTCCCAAGCTCTATAAAATATGAACACGTTTTCCTGAAGCTTCTGGTCATGATGCACTAAAGTGATGCTCTTCTCCTCAGTGTTTCAAACGTCTACAGATTCTCAAATCAACATGCATTTACTGGAGATCCAGAACCACATCAAATATCAAGTCTCGTTTTCTGGGAAACGGATCATAATGAAGTGAGTTTATGATTTAATTATCCGTCAATGGACTTCATAACTCACGGACGGATGTGTGTGTTCTTGTTTTAAGCTTAAACTGAAACTCAAGACTTGCGTCTCAAGTACATGAGTCTTGATTTAAAGAGGTTTAGATGTCTGTATTGGAAAACAGGACACAAATACAGAGGAAGATGCCTATTTTTTATATGCACGCAACATTTAATGCAACTTTCTGCTCTGATTTAAGGCCTGCATAAGTGTACTGATGGATCGAACATCTGGAACATGTACTAAGAAAGTAGTTTTTCTAAGACTTAACACATTCTACTAACTATAAGTAATTTTTAAGCTACATGTCAACTAGCAGTCGTTAGAGTAAGACTGTGTAGCCCTCAAACCGTATTCACTTTATAGCCCTTAATCCTGTAATTGTGGACAAATGTGGGCACAAAATAAATAATTTTTATTTATTATAAATGTTATATCACTGTCTTCGATAAAATTTTGTCTATCCATTTATGGTGTGTTTTTTTTTATTTTGGGGGTATTTTTGAATTTATTTACTTCAAAAAGTATCATATTTTCTATGTAAATTATGCTTATTTTTATGTTTTATTTTTTAATTTTTTTAACTACATTAAAATATCATTCCAATAAGTTCTTTGAGCTAAAACCTAAAGATGAAGTGACTTTGCTGTCACCTGGTGTCTTATTTTGGCTTATTTTAGAATGCTATAAATTACAGTTTTTCCCATTCATTTCTATGGGTGCCCATTTTTGACCCAAATACAAGATTAAGGAGGTTTTTTTCACCCACTTAACATTGTAGAATTGAGTCAAAAAAAATTGTGTGTGTTCAGGAGGCAAACTTAGGAAAAGTAGCCAAGTCTCATACCGCTCAGATCAAGGGAAGTATTTTTAAAAAATAAATCAACATTATTTTGCCCACATTTATCTAGAATACGGTTTTAGGGTTAATATCTGCTAACACTGTATTTTGATGCCCCTCAACTTTCTACTGACTATAACCAACTTTGCAAGTAAAACCCTAACCTAACAGTCTAGTAAGCGGACATGTAGTTGGAAATGTCTAAAGTGAACTATCGAAATGAAGTGTAACCTTTTTTTTGTATTTAATTTCGACCGTTAGCAAAGAGTGTGAGAATGCCGTGTACACACCTTAAAGCTGACGTGTGTGTCTGTAAGCAGAGGTCCCTCGACTTCTATGAGCGGTGTGATCTGGTCCCTGCTGATCACCTGTATTGTAGCTCCGCCCCCCCCGTCCACCTGCGACAAGCTCCGCCCCTCCGCCGCATCACTGGGGTTCAGGGCTTTAGCCAGCGTGTCGAAGGCACTACAACGCCAAACATGTCACACAAACATTAATGCATTGCATTCTCACCTTGTTTTAATGGTACAGTTACAAATGAGCTCTTTATAAATTCAATGGTAACGTTTTGTGTGAGTAAACACTGATTTTGCATTTCATACTGCAAAAAATGCTTTTATTACTTAGTATTTTTATTCCTTTTTCCAGTACAAATATCTTAAATCAAGAAGCATTTACCAGATAAGTAAAAAGACAAGAAATTAAATCTTGTTTTCTAAAAAAAATTTTTTTGAGTTTTTGCATGAAATGAGAAAAATTAACTGGCAATGGGGTAAGAAAAATAATCTTAATTCAAATGGTAAACAAGATTATTTTTCTTACCCCATTGCCAGACAATTTTGCTTGTTTTACAGTTTTTCCTCAATTGTTTACACACAAATGATGGTACTTGAGACACAATGACCACAACATGCAACTCATGCACAACCCCCTGAACCACAATTCATGCTTTACACTCACACTGCAGTTCTAAAACACTGTTTTTCGAAACACTACAAAGCCTTTTTTGCCGTGTGAGGCGACATCTCTTTACTGTGTAAACACACATACTGCACTCATAACACACCGTGTGATTTCACTGGGTGAATCCTCCAGCTGAGCGTCTGTCGATTCTCCGTTACTGAGCGAGTCGTTCAGGTTTGCTAATGACGAAACCACATTAGCCAGCGTCCCCAGATCCCCCCGTCCTGACTCCGCCTGATCAACAAATCATTTCAGCATGAAAAACCAAAACAAACATAGAGATCCAGCTGCTCTGAACGATTATAATGTGCAAAATCATAATAAAGTTTCACAGCAATAAAAACCCCAAGACACAAAACACAAAAAAGACTGACAGACACAGAGAACGGAGATGTTTTTACTTTGTCTGTTGCTAATAGTAATGTGCCATCAGCCTGTATTAAAGGTTGTTGGATATTGACAAGCATCCCAGAGTCCAACAGCCTGGACCTGCACAGAGGATCAAAGCATGATCAAAACACATTCATGTAGCAGATGCTTTCATTTAAAATGTGTGCCTGAGAAATGAGAGAAATACACCGACTGCTGTACTGAAGCGCCACATTAAAGGAGTAGTTCACTTTTCAAAAAACTTTTGCTGATAATTTACTCGCCCCCATGTCATCCAAGATGTCCATGTCTTTCTTTCTTCAGTCGAAAAGAAATGAAGGTTTTTGATGAAAACATTCCAGGATTTTCTCCATATAATGGACTTCAATGGGGTCCAAATGAGAGTTTCAGTGCAAACTGTTCAAAGGGCTTTAAACGATTCCAGACGATGAATAAGGGTCTTATCAAGCGAAACGATCGCTAATTTAATAAATAAATAACAAAGTTTAAGTTTTATAAGTTCAAATGGTCGCCTTGCTCTGTTCTTGTGACTCTCCTGTTCGAACTCGTTCATCAAAATGTACAAATCTTTTTCCGAGTCAATTTGTTTGTTTCTTTCGTTGAATGAACCAAATGCCTCAGAAAAGGATTCGTTCATCAAAATGAACAAATCTTTTCCTGAGTCAATTCATTCGTTTCATTTGTTGAATGAACCAAATGACTTGGAAAAAGATTCATTCATTTTGATGAACGAGTTCGAACAGGAGAGTCACAAACGCGCATCACAGAACAGAGCAAGGCGACCATTTGAGCTTATAAAACTTAAACTTTGTTATTTATTTATTAAATTAGTGATCGTTTCGCTTGATAAGACCCTTATTCATCGTCTGGAATCGTTTAAAGCCCTTTGAACAGTTTGCACTGAAACTCTCATTTGGACCTTGAACCGTTTGGACCCCATTGAAGTCCATTATATGGAGAAAATCCTGGAATGTTTTCATCAAAAACCTTAATGTATTTTCGACTGAAGAAAGAAAGACACGGACATCTTGGATGACATGGGGGTGCGTAAATTATCAGCAAAGGTTTTTTTTTAAAAAAGTGAACTACTCCTTTAACTCCTTCACTCTAATTTGAATGATCTTCATGTAAGCTTTGTTTTGCAGCTAAGCGTCTGGTTTCAGCTAGGGTGCAAATTGTTTGTATTTGTGGACTCAGGTCTCACCGTGAAGCGTCTCTCTCAGAGATGAAGGTCGGTGTTGCGATGAGGGGACTTCGCAGGTCTTTCCTGATGTAGATCTTCTCAGTGGACGCTGCACAGTTGGCCGGTTTCTCTCTGGGAAGATCGATGGGTTTCCTCTCGCTCTGTACAGCTGTGGGAATAACATGACACACACCGTCAGGAGATTCAGGCGTTTCACTGCGCAATTATGAAACATTATGAACCGAGCCACATTTGTGCCATTTTATTTTTGAAGAGGTCCTATTGTGTTCATCCGTGTTTAGTGTGTGATCACGAGAAAGCTCCAGCTCTTCTCTATATGAGTGTCAGTGTTTCTGAACTGCAGAAACGCCTCCATTGTAGTCTTGAGTTTCTTCTGGGAACGAACACATCATAATATTCCTCATTTACATAATTAATGCGCAGAATAAAGGGGCGGGGCCTGGTTGAGTGAGTTAATAGTGTGTTAAACTGGCGGTTATGGAAAGGGGCGGGACTTTCACAAGCACACTCGAAGCGCTCGACCAATCACAACACACTGATCAAGCTGACCAATCAGAGTGCAGTGTGCTTTTAAGTAGGAGGGGACAGGAAGTAAACAGAGCGTTACTGACAGACTGGGAAGAGAGGAGCCGCAACAATGGAGAATAATCAACCTATTCTAGTAGAGCCCAAAAACAAAACCAAGACTTTGAAAAGGGCCTCTTTAAAATGTATTCTTGCACCACAAAAGTCGTAATTTATTTCTTCATGATAACAATACGCTTGAAAAAAACTCACTGTTGACTGTTTGTCAACGGTTCACAGATCCCTCAGATGAGCTCAACACAATATTGATGGTTAAGGGGTGTTAAAAAAGAAGAAGTACAGATCAAGTTAATACTCTCAGGCACATGATCATGTGGTCTGAATTGGTTTTAAACACTCACACTCCATCTTCATGCCCATCTCCAAGCACTTGCGGAGCCGGCAGAACTGGCAGCGGTTGCGGTGGTGTTTGTTGACCACACAGTCCTGGCCACTGCGACAGCTGTAAGTCAAACTCTTGCGCACACTTCGCTTGAAGAAGCCTTTACAACCTTCACAGCTGACTGCCCCATAATGCCTCCCTTCAAACACACAAACACACACAGAGACGAGACGCATCAATGAGGGTTTTGAGTATTGTGTGTCAAAATGGACTGGAGTAAGGGTGTATAAAAAAATGTAACGTTGAAGATATATATATATATTTATAAAACGGTTAGTTCCAATCCTTGATTCTGATTGGTCAATAGCTGAGCTTTATTCATGATAAAACCCGGCTATGACCGCTTCACCCGAAGGCTCTATGTATCTCTGTGCAACACTGCAGTTCATATGTTGTGTTTATTTGAGCTTTCATGCTTATAACACATTGGAGCGTTGTTGCTGGTCACGGTCAGGGACTATTTTTTCCAGCGGAAGGAAGGCTTTTAGTGATTTTACTTCATGAAAGTTGCACTAAAACATATTTTTTTAACTTTAATATTTTTATTGTGTGGTAACCGTTTTATAAAAGCAATAAGGTACTCGAGTCAATTGCTCTATTGCGAGTAACGGCTGAAGGGGTTACTCCACTTTGCCCTTTGGCCGTTACTTATTCACGATACACCACAGCCTCTCGCACCTTATTGTTTTATTCGCACTTATGGTCTTTACAATCGATTTAGGCTTGCAATGCAATGCAATTACTTATTAATGATCAATTCCTTAGTTGAGCACCCAATTAGAGCAAGATATTACTTTGCTGTGGATGTGCGTGCTTTGGCTTGCGATGCAGGAAAATGCTAATTTAGCATGCAATTGCCGTGCGAGAATGAGACTGATATAATAAAGCTCTCTCATATTTAATGTTGTGAAATGTGGCATTGGATGTGTGTGTACCTGAGGCTTTATCTCCACACACCAGGCAGTACTCTATAGACTGGGCTCGGCTCATGTCTGCCCCTTTACCCAGAAGCCTCTCCACTGACACTGCATCTGTCACAAACTAGCAGAAAAGGCAGAAGGATTACTCACTACCATTCAGGGTTAGGATTTCACAGCACAAATAGACACACACAGATCAACGCAGGGCACAGATAAGAACACGAGAGTATATATCCTACTGTGCAACAGTGGAAGTGTGTGATCTAGACCAGATTGTACAAAAACAACAGGCATTGGCACATGATTATTTAATATATGGATATTATATGTTGTTATTATTGCACTGTTTTATACACTGAGGTGCAAATAGTACCTGACACGATCTGCACCAAGTATAAATAGCATCTAACAACTATTTGCACTCAGTGCAACAAAAATACTGCCTTTTTCCACTGTGTAAATATAATTTAACACTCAAATACACACTAATGTAAAGAAAACACTTTTTCCTCCTCTTTATACTTAGTATAAATAGCATCTTTTGCTATTTGCATTTAGTGAAAATAGCGCTGTCTTATCAAAAGCAGAAGCTGGGAAATTGTGATGATTCAGCTTTTTATGATGGACTTTAATGTTTTAAAACGTTTTTTTTTTTTTTTTTGATAGAGGTTTTAAGATTTTTAATGTGTTTAAAAGAAGTCTCTTCTGCTCACCAAGGCTGCATTTATTTGATTAAAAATACAACAAAAAGTGTAATACTGTGAAATATTATTACAATGTAAAATAGCTGTTTTATATGTGAATATATAGTAAAGTGTCATTTATTCCTGTGTATTTTCAGCATCAGTCTTCAGTGTCACATGATCCTTCAGAAATCACTCTAATATGATGATCTGATGCTCAAGAAACATTCATGATTATTATCAATGTTGAAAACATTTTTATTTCAGGATTATTTGATGAACAGAAAGTTCAAAAGAACAGTATTGATCTGAAATAGAAAGATTTAGTAACATTAAGCACTACCGTTCAACAGTTTGAGGTCAGTAAGAATGTTTAGTTTATTTTTGGGGGGCATATAAATCAAAATAAATCAATACCTTTTCATAAAGGATTAAACAAATTGATTAAAAGTGACAGAAAAAAAAAACAAGTATAATGTTACAAAAGATTCTATTTCGGATAAATGCTGTTATTTTGAACTTTCTATTCATCATAGAATCCTGAAAAAAGAAATATACAAATAAATCATGATCTCTTGATCATCAGATCCTCATATTAGAGTGATTTCTGAAGGGTCATGTGACACTGAAGACTAGAGAAATGATGCTGAAAATTCAGCTTTGATCACAGGAATAAATTACATCTTAAAATAGAAAACAGTGTCATTATATTACAGTTTTTTTGTTGTATTTTAATACAATTGCGATTAATCACATCCAAAATAAAAGTTTATGTTTACATAATATATGTGGGTGCACCGTGTATAATTATTATATATATATATATATAAATACACACACATGCTTGTATATATTTAAGAAATATCTTCATGTATATATGAAGAGTTCAGATGCAAAGCCTCTAAGTGCCATTTGAAATTTTCTTCTAGAATGATGATTTTTATCAAGCTTGTATATTTAAGTTCAGTGATTTCACTTAAATGGCAATGATAATTACCTATTAATTGTTATTTAAATGAAATTACTGAACTTAAATATACAAGTTTGATAAAAATCATCATTAAAGAATAAAATTTCAAATGGCATTTAGAGGCTTTTGCATCTGAACTCTTCATATATTTATATATAATGTATATTATATATAAATAATATTTTTTTTCTTAACCCTTATGCTGCATTAGGGACATTTTTGGTCTTTTGCAGTTTAATTTCTTTGACCATTTTGGCTGTTTTAATGCAAATGGTATGAAATTTGGCAAAATTGTGACTTTTTGGATACATGTAAAAAATGTGATCCCATTTTGCAAAATATGTATAACACACACTGTGTAGATCAAATAGTAACACTCAGCACCATAAAGACCAAAAATGGCCCATTGAAACCCATTAAAACGTTGTTTAAATCTGAGGCTGTCAGTAATACATGAAACATGATTTTTGCACAAACATCCTTTCATTTTGAAGCAAAAGCATTATATTTGCATTATATAGTGATGACGTCACTACATATTTATTCCCTATGGGTGGAAATGCACCTTATTTTAGGCAATAGGCAATGTTTAATAGGTGGCCATTTTTGGTCTCTAACGCGCTAAGTGGGATTTTTTGCAAAGTGGGACTGTGATGATCCAAATCTAAAGTTTTCTCTTTGCATTTAGTTTATTGAAAATAATGGAATTTTT
Source organism: Pimephales promelas (assembly GCF_988280905.1). Lineage (NCBI taxonomy): Eukaryota > Metazoa > Chordata > Actinopteri > Cypriniformes > Leuciscidae > Pimephales > Pimephales promelas. The sequence continues at coordinate 1,819,361 of NC_142782.1, forward strand.
GTGTTTTTTCCTCTTATACAAATCGATGGTTTCGCAAACAAAACTGGTAATTAAAGGGTTAAAATCCTGAAATTGAATACATTTTTGGTAGTTATGATGAGGACTGATGCTGGTTAAAAGATTTAACTTGGTAAAAGTGGAAAATAATAATAATATATAATATTTTAGGCAATGTTTAATATGTGGCCATTTTTGGTCCTTAATGCACTCAACGGTGTTAAAAATCTAATGCAGCACAAGGGTTAAATATACATGCATGTGTGTGTATTTATATATACACAAAATAATTATACACAGTGCACCCACATATATTATGTAAACGCAAACTTTTATTTTTGGATGCGATTAATCGCGATTAATCGTTTGACAGCCCTAAATAAATGCGCAGCCATACCGATCCCAAACTAAACTTTTGACTGGTAGTGTAGTAAAAATAACTGTGTCCACAGCTGCAGAAACACTGTATACCTGTATCCGTCCGGGCACCAGACTGTCAGCGGTGGCGAAGATGAGCTGTTTGGCACTGGTGCTCTCCGGCGACGCCAGGATGAACTGCTGTTTGGGAACAGAGCTCGAGTCCAGTGCCGTCACTATCTGAATTTTTTGACCCGTCTGCTGGTCAGTGACTATCTGTGGGAGAGAAAGTGTGTGTGTGAACGTGTCTGTGTCAAAAAGTGTGCATGTGCGTGTGTGTGTGTGTACCTGTATTCTCTGCGGGGTCGTGATGGAGGGGTCAGTGGAGATGATCTGAATGCGCTGAGGAGAGTTGCTCATCACTGAGCTGTCTGACGGAGATGACTGTACCTGCAACACACACACACTACATTCATCTTCATCTGAGAGTCAAAGACAGTGTGTTTCCATGGTAACTAAGTGGTTCGCTTCAACAAAGAGCCCATCAAAACAATTGAAACATAAAACATATTTTCATATGCATTGAGCACAGATAATGAATATTCTCATTCACAGTTAATGATCTTATCTAGGCTACACCTCCCTGACAATATTTTTAACCCTTTATGGTGCAGAGTTGCATATTCACACTTTTATTCAGAAAAAGTAGAAAATATGTATCACTGTGGGAATTTAAAGGGCAGGCCTTAAGGTAGCCAATGATGTGCTGTTTTTTAAGTCACATGACATTTGAATGTCCCTCCAGAACCCTCTTTCCCGCCTGTTGAAGAAGTGCTCCAGAAAATGCTCTATTAACCTCATTTCGAAACATCTCTTCTCATGGGAGACTTAAGTAAATTAGATGTTTGTATTCACAAATCAACTTTGTCTAACATAAAGTTTACTGTTTTTCAGAAAATATCAATGTCTCCACATGGCGACGCTGTACCACAGTGGAATTGCTGTAATGTGTGTGTTTTTAGACAGTTAGTTATTTATTTGAAGTGTTTATTGTGGTATAGCTGTATTCATGTATAAATAGCAAACTGATTTCAGGCACTGTGCAAATCAAAATGTCTTGAATAAATACAAATACTGTGAACAAACACTTTGTTGCCTACATCAAGATGTATCGTATAATTGAGTAGCGTAGGCTATTTCAGAATCACTGTGTCATGATACCATCGATGTGATGGACACAATTGTATTGTAGCTATGCAAATATTGCTTGACTAACTAAATGCCGAAAAATAGCCATCCTTCCTATAATAGACCCTCTCCCATCACTCACCTCTGAAATCTGCTCAGTGCTCAATATCTGCTGAGCCAACACCTCCATATTGGTTGTCATGGTCATGTGAGGTCATTAGAAGTGTCTGATTGGACCGGTTCTGCATCTGCCAACAACACCTCCACCTATATGCCAATCAAACATTGATTATGAAGCACAGCCAAGCCAATATTTGTGTTTCGCAAGCACAACATAATATCCAATACTTAAAATAGGCAGAAAATGTTACGATTTTTCTGAAAGATTTTATCGGTGATTTGATCTAGGCAGGGGAAAAAACACTTTAGTCAAAATAGTTCACATTTTTAATTCCCACCGTTCACGAACGAAAGAAAACGTGTGTGTATCACAATCAGTATATAAGATCCGTGCATTATGCCTTAAAGTGACAGCAGCCTAATATTTCTGCTGCTTGTGTTTTTAATTCAGCAAAAAAAAAAAAAAAAATACAGTGAATTATTCAAATTTTTTATCTATTCTGAACTGTTAGATTTACCCGAAAAACAATGTTAATTTCATTTTCATCTTTGTTCAATTGAGTTTATCTGAGGTTTTGCTTGTAGTTTGATTATTTGTTCTAATTTGATTACAGGCTTACTTGACCCTAATGGTGTTTGAAATTTAAATGTTATATTATACTTGTGTAGAATTTTTTATTTTGCATTGTTCTTGCATTCCATGTCTGGTGAGAAAATAACAAAATTACTAGCCAATGGCGACTTGAGCGTTAGTGTGTCCATAGAGGGTTGGAGTTTATAACATTTTGCGGGGGGAAAAGTCAGAATTGTCAGATTAAAAAGTCACATTTACCTTTTTAATTTTTTTATCCTGTTGTGAAAACAAGCTTCCATACAACTGATCATATATATATATATATATATATATATATATATATATATATATATATATATGTGTGTGTGTATATATTTTTTTTATAGAAACCTTGTTGTATATAGAATTTTGAATTATTCCAAAATGAACTGTCCAAAAATATCGGAAAAAAGCTGAATTATTTGGGATAAATTCTTTATCAATGAATGTAAGTATATAAAGACACAACCTTATTTCTTTCTATTCAAAAGTGATGTAGATGGTTTCCGTCATTTTTTTTTTAAATTAAATTATGTGTATGCTTTGCTTTAGGTTTTCTCCTTCTACACTTACAAATGTCATTATAAATGTATATTTCGTTTATGTTCAATGAAAAGCGCCCTACCGCCTCATAGCGGAAGTCATGTCCAAAACACTAAACAAAATGGAGATTCTGGCGCAAAGCCAAGAAAGAAAAACACAACATAAAGGCTTGGTCAAACGTCCGTTAAAAGAATTAATACTCAAAACACTCATTATTACTCATAGCCGCAATATTCGTGTCAAGTCAGACAAATCGACCAAAATTAGTGAACACTGAGGCGAAATCCTCCCACTGAAGGACCCGCGGTGGCAAAGGTAAAAGGGTCGAGTTCATATGTTAGCTCTCATGCTAACCAGCTAATACTTCAAATGTATTAGCCATATCAAAATAATTGATTTAATTATACTTGTATACAGCAGTTGCTGTAGAATAAGTGGGATGTACCGGGCGATCTGAAGCATACAATGCTCGGGTTGGGCTTTTGTCGTTAAATAAACACACCAGCTCGATTGTTGACAGCTCGGATGAGTTTTGAGAACAGCTCAGGCCTGTTTCTCTGCAGCCACACAACAAGCTGCACAAATGGGGTTATTATTATTTTTTCACGCGAACGTTTTGACCAACCATTGTACGACATGCAGAAACGAAAAGCAGCTTACCTGTCATATGATCAGACGTATTTTTTATGCCTTCACGTTTATTGCACATTATTTGTTATTGTTTTTTACTCCAGTGAAAGGTCATAGTTCGTGACCCCGTTTGCCAGCGTGCGAGAGTTTCTTCTTGTCGGGCGCGTTCACGTGCGTCTGGAGCGAGGAGCCGGTGACGTCATCGTGTCTGTCTTCAACACGAGCGCGGATTGGTTGCTTGTTTTAGACACTTTATTCACAAAGATTTGATGTTAGATAACATGTGCAATATTTTTTTTATACCTACGGCAATCCTAAGTTAATTATGGGCTTCTGTTTTTCTTTTAATGCTTCTAGTAAAAAATAAATCAGGCTTGACCTTCATAAACATTGCCATTGCATTCTTTCTGCCTCCACACACAACAATAGCTACATTATTAAGAATATAATTCCTGTTTTGTGTCAAATTTCTCATTCATCCTGTAGATCTTGATTTAGAACTGTAGCATGTAAAACATTTTTTTAACTGATAGCAAGAATGAGAGGTAGCTATTAAAGGGTTAGTTCACCCAAAAATGAAAATTAAGTAATTAATTACTCACCCCCATGCTGTACCAACCCCGTAAGACCTTCGTTCGTCTTCGGAACACAAATGAAGATATTTTTGATTAAATTTGAGAGCTGTATAACTACCACATTGGCTCCTAAAGGACTGCCTCTTGACGGCCCAAAAAGTCAATGAAGAAAATGTTTAAATATCCCAAGTGACTACTGTGGCTCAACTATATGTTTATCAAGCGACGCGAATACTTTTTGTGCGAAAAAACAAACAAAAATAACGAGTTTATTCGACTATTTCTTTTCTTCCTTGTAGGCCAGAACGAGACTTCCTTATAGATTTCCACGACGCATGCGCGAGAATTGCGATCTAAGCTGGTGTAAGCTGGTGTGAGCAGATCGCAAATCTCGCGCATGCGTCGTGGAAATCTAAGGAATTCTCGTTCTGGCCTACAAGGAAGAAAAGAAATAGTCGAATAAACTCGTTATTTTTGTTTGTTTTTTCGCACAAAAAGTATTCTCGTCGCTTGATAAACATATAGTTGAGCCACGGTAGTCACTTGGGATATTTAAACATTTTCTTCATTGACTTTCTGGGCCGTCAAGAGGCAGTCCCTTAGGAGCCAATGTGGTAGTTATACAGCTCTCAAATTTAATCAAAAATATCTTCATTTGTGTTATGAAGACGAACGAAGGTCTTACGGGGTTGGTACAGCATGGGGGTGAGTAATTAATTACTTAATTTTCATTTTTGGGTGAACTAACCCTTTAATGCAACTTTATTAAATAAATCTATATGGTTATTCTATATAACTGACTGCATGTCTGTTTTACAAAATTAGATATTTCAGACATGCAGGAGAAAGGGATGAACTGGTATATAGCAAATAATGATTTTGTTTTTACAACATGGAATAAGGATTTGTACATGAATGTATAAACATGAAATCGTATCAGAGAATGTCTAATTGAAGAGAAGTGGCACTGGCTGGTTACTTCCGGTTTCTGGACCGGCTGCAGTAACACGTCTCTGTCCATGCGGGGGCGCTCGCGGTCGAGTGCAGAATGAATGGGAGTCAATGGGGTTTCATCCCCAGAAATCCACTTTTCTCAGGATGTAATTTTTTGTCAAGTAATTTGAAAGTTGCATTCAAAAGGGAGGGCTAAGATAATACACTCAGCTGAAAATTGCATTTTTAAGTTCACTTATCTGTTCTAAAAATCCGTTCAAAACTGTGATGACGTCACATAGAATGCTAGCGTGTTCAGGCCAACAACGGCCTAACCTGTAAGAAATCAAAAGGACGTAAGTACTCGTTCATTCGACTTTTGGCCTATAATCTATATTGAACTTGCGGAATCAACAATAAAATCTTTGTTAATTTAACGACAAGCAGGTGAAAGAGACACATTTAGCCGTATAGCCCCATAGACTCCCATTCATTCTGCTCTCGCCCGCGATCACCTCCAGTGGAATTCTAATGGAACTGCAACCAAGATGATACACAACGGGGCTAATAGGAAGTGCCAAGGCTCTCCGTTAGACAAGCTCTGATAGTATGTTTATATGGTATAAATCAAAAATGGTGCTGAAAAAAGGTGTTGAGCAGGGAAGACGTGGATTTAATCGCAACAGTTTATTTGAAACACAAGGGAAGATAAACCAAACAGGTTAGGCAGATTAAAATAAACCAAATGTGAAGCTAAAATCCAAACTAAACAATAAACTAAACTAGCAACGTAACAGCTTTACCAAAACACGTACAGACTATGACCAACAAAAGACGACTGAAACACAGGAATATAAAGGATAACAAGAGGCTAACATTTGACGCAAGGATGCTCGTCCTTTGAAACGAAACGTACATACGTTTAGATGTAATTTTATATATAGTTATGTTTATTTAATATAATTTTAAAAAGAAGCATAAACACAACAAGGGGTGTCTGTTTTATCTGTTTTTGTGACTAACGTTTCATTAGTATAACCATGGAGTATAAAATTCAATATAAATTCTCGCTATTGCATTGGACTCTACAATTGGCGGAAGTTATCGAGCATCCTTACACCTTCACCGGAAATACCGTCGTGCATAGAGCCCACAGGACACAGAAGTGGGTAATCAATAACCATGGTAACACACAAACAATGGTAACTATAGAAACACAAGGAAACCAGGAACTAAACACTATTATTCAGCAAGGAACAACAAAACTATGACGGAAAGAATGGGAGAATAAAGGCAGATAATATTTTTCACTTTAACTTTTTTTTTTTTGATTCTCAAGCAGTCACTCTTTATTCCAACTACACTACTTTATTCCTGCCAAAAATAACAGTTCAGTCACTACATGTTTCCATCCACCTATTTTACGTCAATTTTTGGATATCACAAAAAAAAAAAAAACGCTGGAGATGCACGTACATTTTACAAATGTGCACTGTGCACAAAACAAAAATTGTGTACGTGCTCAATTGAGGCAGATTTTCAGGAAACACAGGACGAGGTGTAATTAAGTGCAAGCGCGTAACAGGAAAATGTACTTGACCTTGGCAGTGTGGTTGTTACAGTGGAGTTTTCGGGTGGCCATCCTCCCTTTATGGGTGATTCGCGGGACACGTAGTGATGTTTTTTTTCCGTATATTTACCACAAATCCTTTAATGCGCAACAAAATAACAGGGTTGGTTGTATCATTTCTAATGAACTGTTACCACTAAGTTAACAGTCATAATTTAGCTAACTGTTTTGGCATGAGGGTTTGAAGTCAGCATGGATGCAGAGCATTACTTTAGACTAGAGAAATAGCTACTTTGTAAGTCAAATAACTGTATGATGATTGCTGGGCACAAAATAATTGCGGTCATTTCTTTTTACTTTCCTTCCTGAAGGAAAGAAAGGTTTTTTTTGGTCATAAAATGTACAATGTTGCTCAGTCACATCATGCCACTTCTCCTGTGAGCTCAAACGGGTGACGCTAGTGTATGATGATATTGATGACATAACCACAGCTCTTTCTGACTTGATACAACTGATCACATGTTACAACACTCCCTGGTCTCGCCTTTATGCATATAAAATTTAAAACTTAGATGTTTTGGAAAACGAAGCTAATCAATTGTTTTAAAGGGGTGGTATGCCCCTTTTTACAAGATGTAAAACAACTCTCTGATGTCCCTGCATGTGAAGTTTTAGCTCAAAATACCCCACAGATCATTTTTATAGCATATAAAAATTGTCCTTTTTTGAGGGTGTGCAAAAACGCATCGTTTTGTGTGTGTCCCTTTAAATGCAAATGAGCTGCTCCTCCGGCGCAGAGGGTGGAGCTTTAAGAGCTTGTGTGTGTCCCTTTAAATGCAAATGAGCTGCTGCTTCCCAGCGCAGAGGGCGGAGCTTTAAAGGTCCCAGATGTAAAATAAGTCTATGATGTCCCCAGAATGTGTATGTGAAGTTTCAGCTCTAAATACCTAACATATCATTTTTTTACAGCATGTTTAAATTGTAATTTTTGTGGATCAGAAAAAGTGTGTGCCCTTTAAATGCAAATGAGCTGCTGCTGCTGCCGGCACAGGGGGCGGAGCTTCGTGAGCTCGCGCTCAGTCTCTCAGGACGATTTCATCTCACAGAATGACGATAATATCAGAAACTCTCAGTAACGGTGTTCATTTCCATTCGGACAATAATGCCTACAGAGTCAGAGTGCTGTATAGAGATGGAACAGGTATAGTTTAGTACTTTAATTACGGTTATTATAACGTAATTTGTCATCTGCTGCTTGTATGTATCCATTATTTATTAATAGCCTACAAGTCTGCTGTTTCGGACCAGGTCCGAATGATGATCAAACATATACTGATGAGTTTAATAAAGTTTATTGTACATCACACGAAAGATGAAGCGTCAGTTTTACTTCAGAAAATCACCGTAAGAGCTGAGTAAACACAGTTATGTTGAGGGAGTTGAGAGAGCGTTCCTGTGGCCGGACGTTAGTCGAAAAACTGATCTACTGACGTCATTAAAGAAGGAAGTCGAGGGATGTAGTCCAAATGGGCCGTTCGATGTAGGCTACTTCTGTTAAATAAAATATCTCGCTTGGCATTGAACTTTATAATTTTACAGATATTATTTATACTGTAACAACAACATTACACACTAACTCAAACATGGGATCAAGAAGAACGGGCCCTATAAGAGCTTGTGTGTGTCCCTTTAAATGCAAATGAATATAATTGGCCAATACAGTTCAGTTTGTAGAGAATAAAAATGATTATGGGGGGGGGGGGGTGTTAGAGAGATTTGCCATTTGTGAACATAAAGCAGGACAGAGTACAAATGACTGTAACATCAGATGGATCAGAGATGCATCAGAAGACGGGGGACAGATGGCATAAATAATAGCATTGTACATTACTGTATGCATGTCATGTGATACTGTAAACTGATTACAATGGTAGAGACTGACACATTATAATAGTAGGGCCTACCAAAGCGAATAAAAAAAATGCATGCAAGTAAACGTTTTGATTGTATTGGATTATTGTATTATTGATTATTTATTAGATTGGCACACAACATTTGTTTTGAATATGTATTTTAAAATGGAAAGTAAAGTAGGCTATTTATTAATGTTATATCGTAATCTCTCTGCCTTGTGAATGGTGACGCACTGCTGGAGCTGGAGAGCCTCCTACAGGACTGATCCTGAAAAAAAAAAAAAAAACAGAACTGATCCTGGATCTGCGCATCACATCAGATTCACTCGCCGATGCTCACTGGAGGGGAGTGGAGCTGTGTCTACCGCAACAATTCATATTCATCGACAGTCATATGCTAAAAATGCTCGCTCATCATCTGATGGATTACACAGGCCTTGAATAAATGATGCATTTATCATGTTCATGGCAAAAATATGAAAACTGCACGGTGATTTTAATTTCAGAGGATTCCGCGCTTGAAAGGTAACATTTCTATTTTAAACTATAAAGTATAGCACGCATTGATAGAAACGACGACACGCATTTCTGAACTCTAAAGGGCGGTCACAGCTTTCTTTACATTGAGAAAAGCTGCGTATTCATACTAATACGTGACAGAGCAAACATATCAAGAGCGAGTTTATTTCTGCAGACGGGTTCAGTCGCATATGTTTATTTATCATCGAAGTCAAACACGATATTCAACCCAACCTTATTAATTAAATAAATTACGCTCACGAATAGCATCGCTGTGCTGTTAGAGAACAACTCTGTGTTCAGTTACGTGTCGTTGTCGTTATGAAGGTTAGCCTATTTGTCAGTGTTTCAAAGAGGCGAGGTGTTTAATGGAGATTTATCCTGTCAATATTTAACCTGAAGCTCTTGATTGGTTCTTGTACGTCCAAATTCTATTAATATTTAGTCATATTTTAAACGCCTTTCAGTCTGCTCTGTTTAAGGGTCACAGTCTTAAAGCAAACAAAGTCGTTGCTTGATTTATTAATTATAAAAAAATGGGATATAAATATATTTGTATATTGTCCCGCTTAAAAAAATAATAATAATTCATATTCTTTTTACACTACAGGTAATACAACACTAATATGTCTCATAGAAACCGTCAAAAAGTGTGTTTAGTTGACAACACATTTATAAATGCTGCAATAAATCTGGTAAAAATGTGGAAAACTGTGTGATCCTGCTGCACATTATACGGAGAGATCCATGAGCAATGATCATGTCAAACATGAAATTTGAGGAAGGAATAAGCAAAATTATAGAGACAAACAAATTAATCAAGTAAAGTTTATTATAAAACCACAGATAAAGATTGTGAAGATCAGAGTATAAAGAAAGAAGGAGCCAAAAGGAGTAAGAAGTGTGTAGAAAGAAATGAGAGTTACAAGAAAAGAGCAAAATAAGAGCAACGGATATATATTTGCAGCCTGCAGGAAACTTATGTGCTTTTTTTGGTCTGTTAAGACTAGTGATCTATGGCACAGTGACAGTGGTGAACCGGCTCAGCGCAAGCAGTCAGATGAAATATAGAGATAATACAAGCTGTTTTTGACAGTTTTTAGAGACTATCGCTGATCTTGCATTGCTTCACACTCAAACAATGCTGGTTGTTACCCAAATTTTGGACACAAATGGACAGACCCAAATGTTGGGCTAGAAATAAATTTTGACCCAACTTTCACTTTCAACATTTGGGTTTTGTCCATATTTGACCCAAATTTGAGTGGAAAAATCGTGTTCATGCACATTCTGATACGATCAATTCTGATGAAAACACACACACACACACGATCTTACAGCAAAGACACATGCTTACATTGGGGGAAAAACAAACATATCAGAGCATATAGTAGAATATATATATAGGCTACATATAACTCTAAAAATGTCTCAATTTTGGGTCAAATATAGATAAACCCAGCCATTGGGTTAATTTCAATGTAAGTACATAGTACTTAAAGCCACTTAATATAAAGTGGGACCCCTTTTTGGTCCCACTTTATATTAAGTGGCTTTAAGTACTATGTACTTACATCGAAAAATAAGTAAAATGTACTTATTTTGTTCAGATTGTATTGTAAAACACTTTTGTTGCTATTGAGGTGTGATACGGGTATGGTTAGGGTTAGGTGTGGTTGTATAGGTCGGTTTAAGGGTGGGTTAAGGTGTAAGGGAAGGGTCAGCTGTGTAATTACAAATGTAATTACATTTATTAATTACAGCTGTATTTACATGCAGGTATTTTCCAAATATAAGTACAATGTAAAAACATGCATGTACACAATAAGTCCATTGTATCAAATTATTAATTTCAATGTAAGTACATAGTACTTAAAGCCACTTAATATAAAGTGGGACCCATTTTTTTAATTACATTTTTAACCCAACATTTGGGGTTGTCTGTATTTGACCCAAAATTGGGTTAAAACAACCCACATTTTTTTTAGAGCGCACTAACTATTAGTTATAAACAATAACTCACTCTCAGTAGAGTATTAGTATAGAGACTGTCTGCTTAATATCTTATAAACTCCTACAGACTTTCTACAGACTATGATTTTATTCTACTAACCTGAACCCTTACACTCTAAAAAATGGGTTGTTTCAACACAAAAATGGGTAAAATATGGACAAACCCAGCCTTTGGGTTAAATCTTTTAATTCATTTTTAACCCAACAGTTGGGTTTGTCCATATTTGACCCAAATTTGGGCTAAAACAACCCTGCATTTTTAAAGTGTAACAATGTCTAAAGTGGACTATTGAGATAAAGTGTAATTTTTTTACATAACATTTTACATGAATATTTCCAGATTCATTTATGTCATCTCTATGTAATTCTTTAAAACACACAACAGCCACAGTGTTTACACGTGGTCTCCTTGGCTTGAGGCACCCGTGTCTCTAGAGGAAACGAGAAGATCAGAGCTCACACACACTTCTGCTTAAAACCGAAAGAGGTTGTAACTGACTCAGACACACTGCAGTTCTGAGAAGGGGAGAGCAACATCTTACAGTCCATGGCATGTTCATAATAACACAACTTTTCACATTTTTCAAAATTTGAAACGCTGATCCAAGTGCGCTGAACTGTGCAGAATCTCTAATGGTCCGTTGTTTCCGGAAGAAACACAAACACGAACCGTTTTCTTCTCTTCAATATGTACACGTAGCCTACGGTTCGCGCTCACCTTATCACCTTATTCACATCTCACCAGCGCAACTTGGAGCGGCGTTCGTAGATCGACTGGTAGAGACTATTTTTCAAAGATGGCTTCTTCCTGTATTCGCGAAGTTGACTATGTATAAAATATGAAGAGTTCAGATGCAAAAGCCTCTAAATGCCATTTGAAATTTTCTAGAATGATCATTTTTATCAAACTTGTACATTTCAGTTCAGTGATTTCACTTAAATGGCAATTAATAGGTAATCTTCATTGCCATTTAAGTGAAATTACTGAACTTAAATGTACAAGCTCGATAAAAATTATCATTTTAGAAGAAAATTTCAAATGGCACTTAGAGGCTTTTGCATCTGAACTCTTCATATCTTCTTATTAAACTGTATGGACACTGACAAAGTTCTCAATGCTTCGGTTTGAATGTAGGGACCCTTATTATGCTGTCGTGTTAGTGTGGGGCTATTTTGAGCCTTTTTAGTGGTAATAACAAGCGATTTTTATTTGTCATTACTCTATGCCCTATATACTAGCGTTATACTAGCGTTATAGGCTAAACTGTTTTTAGAGATAAAACTATTTACATTCGGCAATCATGATAACAAATCTCAGATAACGGTTGACTAGGTAACAATGTGTAATTAGACCAAAGGTTCATTTTGCGCCGGAGTTGCCCTTTAAAGATTTACTGTCTGATTTACATGAGATGATCAAGGAGGCCAGAGAGCTCTATTTTTAAAAAAATGATTTTAACTTGTAAAAGGAATCCTAAGACTTTGTTTGACACTATTAATTGTCTTGTGTCTCCTGTTATATCATCTGTACCGTTTTTTTCTAACGATGATTGTAATAATTTCCTGTCTCATTTTGTGGGTAAAGTTATGGCTGTTAGGGCTAGCATTTTACCATCAGCTATCCACTCTGAATTTATCACAGAGCGGCATTCAATATTAAGCTCCTTTCAGTCAATATCCTATAATGATCTTATAAAAATAGTTTGTATGATGAAACCATCTCAAAGTCCTGCGGATATTTTGCCTGCTTCGGTGGTCAAGAAAACTATTACATCTATTGGTCCATGTTTGGTCTCAATTATCAGACCGTGTGTATGACACGCCAATTCGTATTTCCATTTTTGGCGTGCTATCAAGACGCATAATCGCCTTTCAGCGTGTTTATGAACGCCGTTGACTTAACGTTATATAAATATATGACTTACCTCAACCCCGTCCCTAAACCTAACCGTCACTGGGGTTAATGGCATTTATGACTGGAGATTTGACTGCGTGTTCAGACGCGCGGAATGATGCGGACGTTAATGGCGTAGACATATACGCATACACGCGGATAGCTCAAAATGCGTGGAGATAACACGCCACCTGACTCGAAAGTGGCGTATATGTTTACCAGTGATGCGCGGGTCAATGTATAAACAACCCTCAACCGACCGACGTTTTCAACTACCCGCCCGCAACTCGGACCGCAAAAAAAAAGTAAAAAAAATATTGTACCCGACCCGCTTCCTGACCGCATTTTTAAAAAAATAGCAAATGCTCATCGGAGCGTTATTGGGCCATAGACGTGTAACAACACAGCATCGCAAGAAGACGTAGGCCTACACATAACAAAGGCAAAGCCAGTCATCATCTTTCATTATTTCAGCAAATGTCTCCCACACTTTTACTCTTTCTATTTGTGTATTTGCGGAGCTTCCACTCCCCAGTCTTCACCTTTTCTCTTGCAGACATCCCAACCTGCAAGAATTCATTTCCGGGAGGTATATTTCGGTAACAGGATCTTGGGTGGGCAGGAGGGCTAACTTTCGCGTCTGCGAGGCACGCGCAGCGCGCTATGTATGTTATGCGCGCAGTATGTCTCGCTCTAGATTCCGGGAGATTTGAACTAATTTGCGGGCATCAGGGAGACGCTATCAATATGCGGGAGACTCCCGGAACTTCCGGGAGACTTGGGATGTCTGCTCTTGCCGCCTCCATCTCTCTGCAGACTGTGATCATAGACATGGCCGGTTCGTGAACGAATCGTTCTTTTGAACCGGTTCTTTTTAGTGAATCGTTCGAAACAGTTCGCGTCTTGCGTCAGCGCTAAACCACAAGTTACTAAAGTTACTCACTTTCGGACATGCCTGACAGTCCATCCGAATCGAAATAAATCAATATCCTGAATTTCCCTACTCCAGTAACTCGAAAAGTTCACTGAACCGAGACATGTTGGTGCCACTGTTGAGAGAAGTGATGAGCACGAGCAGCTGATACTGCGCATAGATACTGCGTAGGCTAATCGAACGCACAGGGACAGCGGTTCTCGAATCAGCAGAACCGAGAACTGTTTAGACTGAGCTTGTGTGTTATCTTCGTGCCAGTATTCAGCCAATAATGTGTAGGGCTGTATATTTCATCAAAAATTGTGTCTAGTAGGCTACTATATTAATACAAATGTTTAATTGGCATCTTTTTTCAAACGACCCGACCGACCGCGACCCGAATATCATTAAAAACATTTTTGGATGACCCGTAACTGCGGGTAACCGCGGGTGACCGCAGGCACCCGCTCATTTCGGATCAACCCGCGCATCACTGATGTTTACCCAAAAGTCATGATGTCATGTTGCAATTATTAACCTTTCGTTAAAGTTGGGCCAGGTCCCTAGGTGTTTTAAACACGCTGTTGTTCAACCACTCTTGAAAAAGTGTCATCTTGATGTTACATCATTGAACAACTATAGGCCTATTTCGAAATTGCCCTTCATTTCTGAAATCCTGGAAAAGGTTGTGGCAATGCAGTTGAATGATATTTTGGAGACTCATAACATTTATGACAAATTTCAATCAGGTTTCCGCGGGTATCAAATGACGTTCTGATGGCCACAAACGCGGGGGAATGTTCGGTGTTGGTTATGTTAGATCTCAGCGCAGCATTTGATACGGTAGATCACTGCATTTTGATTAATAGATTACGCTGCTTGGTGGGTATTTCGGGTTCTGCTCTGAATTTGGTTTTCATCTTATTTGTCCGATAGGAGTTTCTCGGTATCAGTTGGATCTTTTATGTCTGACTCTGTGCATTTGTCTTGTGGTGGGCCACAAGGTTCTGTGCTGGGCCCTTTGTTGTTTAATTTGTATATGCTTCCTCTTGGACAGATTATAAATGGTTTTAAAATAATTTCTTATCATTTATATGCAGACGACATTCAGTTACTTATTACGTTTAGACCTGATAGGATTGGACCAGGATTGTTAAGTCTCCATTAATAAATGGATGGATTAAAACTTAATAAGGACAAAACTGTAATGATGATCTTTGCACCTGACAATATGATACCTAAGATTAAGCAGGCTTTGGTGGTTTCACCCAGTTCAGATCGTAGTGAGATAAGAAATCTGGATATTTTTCTGGATAGAGCCATGTGTTTTAACAGTCATGTAAAGTCTGTAGTTCGCTCATGTTTTTTCTGTCTCAGGAGCATTGCTCAGATTAGATCGGTGGTCTCAAGAAAAGAGATGTCCATGCCTTCATCTCGTCATGTTTGGACTATTGCAATGTTTTTAACAGATTGTAAAGCACTTTGTGACTCCTTGTCTGTGAAAGGTGCTATATAAATAAATTTTACTTACTTACTTTTGTACATGCTGCGACCCCGAAAATGGCGCTTACTTTGCAGAAAAAATAAAAAATAAAAATAAAAATAACCCTAACAGTTTCAATAGGGTCCTCGCACTGTTAGTGCTTTGGCCCTAATAAAAAGTGCATGCTTTTTAAAACAAAAAAACAAAAAACAAAAAAAAAAACCCACATATGGCAGCAACATAATTTTAGTTTTTTTTTTTATTCGCTTTGGTTCTATTACATTTTCAAAACTCTTATTGCTAATATCCAAGCGGATCACATTTGTAACACAGTCATTTCAAAACCTTATCCCTCATTACATTACAGTTTCAGTCATCTTTCAGTAAATACTGCAGTCCAACTGCAAAAGACAAAAAGGTCAAATAAACTCTAAATGAAAAGCATGTTATGCAACTACAAAATCAAGGCCAATGCGAGATTGATTCTGCTTCGGCATCATGTGTTCCTGCTGACTCTGGCTTGAGGACTCCTCATCACAGACAGTGCTGTCTCTTGTCAAACAAAGGGAAAACCCCTTCAGTCTGACAGATCTCACACACTCGCTCTTCCTCTTTCTCGTTTCCATTAGTGCACCTGTGTCACATACGCACTCTGAGCTGGCTTATATAGAAATAAGTGTGAACAATTTAGAGTCGTTGTGTGTAAACGATGACGACTGTGTTTTAGTTTGTTTGACATTTTTTTTCTCTTGTTTTTAGTTTACAAATGTGCCACAGTGAGAATGTGTTTGAGGTTTTTGCATAAATAGTGATTTATTCGATAGATTGGTTTTTGAAAATTATATACATTTCATTTAGAATTGTTTAACCTTGCAGTTGTTTACTGTATGTTACGTAGTGTTGAATATACAGACATTCAACTTTACAATATTCAATATTCAGCCAAATTAGTTTACTTTGTTAAAATATTTCTGTTTGGATTCTGTGTTTTCCATGTTTATGTCTAACAAATGACAATCTTGAACTGAAATGTACATAGAAGCTCATGAAAGAAGAACTCTAGGTTTTGAATATGTGTATAATATATCCAAAAATGTTTGTGTATCGTTTTTAATGCAGTGCTTCATTTTGATGCATTTTACATTTTGTGTGTGCAGTTCTTGGATCAGTGTGTAAAGCTTTGAAAAAAGAGGCAAAGGTTTGGAAATGACTGTAAGCCTAAAATATGCTTTGCTTTTTAAACATATAAACGGAGGTGTGCGTTTCAAGGTTTTGTGTGAGAGAGAGAGATTTTATTTTTATATAAACACTTTCTTACATCACTTCAATTCATCAAAAAGTTAACACCATAAAATGTCAAAACACAACTCTCCCTTCTCCATCCACTGTACAGATAGCATCATTGACACAACTGCTGTACACAAGTTTTTTCATTGCTCTATAATACCTAAAATATATTGTGATTCTAGACTTTACCAAAGGTTTGAAAACTGGCAAAAGCTCCGAGATGGTCCTCACTGCAGAACACGAAATCCAGGGGGAGGATTTCGCCCTGATCCCTAACTCCACCCCATATCCTACCCATTTCTGCCACCTGATCCCTAACCCCACCCCTAATCCTACTCATCTCCGCCCCCTGATCCCTAACCCCACCCCATATCCTACCCATCTCTGCCACCTGATCCCTAACCCCACCCCATATCCGACCCATCTCTGCCACCTGATCCCTAACCCCACCCCATATCCGACCCATCTCTGCCGCCTGATCCCTAACCCCACCCCTAATCCTACCCATCTCTGCCGCCTGATCCCTAACCCCACCCCTAATCCTACCTATCTTTGCCCCCTGATCCCTAACCCCACCCCATATCCTACCCATCTCCGCCCCCTGATCCCTAACCCCACCCCTGATCCTACCCATCTCTGCCACATGATCCCTAACCCCACCCCTAATCCTACTCATCTCCGCCCTCTGATCCCTAACCCCACCCCTAATCCTACCCATCTCTGCCGCCTGATCCCTAACCCCACCCCTAATCCTACCTATCTTTGCCCCCTGATCCCTAACCCCACCCCATATCCTACCCATTTCTGCCACCTGATCCCTAACCCCACCCCATATCCTACCCATCTCCACCCCCTGATCCCTAACCCCACCCATCTCCACCCCCTGATCCCTAACCCCACCCCATATCCTACCCATTTCTGCCACCTGATCCCTAACCCCACCCCATATCCTACCCATCTCCACCCCCTGATCCCTAACCCCACCCCTAATCCTACCCATCTCCACCCCTGATCCCTAACCCCACCCCTATCCTACCCATCTCCACCCCTGATCCCTAACCCCACCCCTAATCCTAACCATCTCCACCCCCTGAACCCTAACCCCACCCCTAATCCTACCCATCTCTGCCGCCTGATCCCTAACCCCACCCCTAATCCTACCTATCTTTGCCCCCTGATCCCTAACCCCACCCCATATCCTACCCATTTCTGCCACCTGATCCCTAACCCCACCCCATATCCTACCCATCTCCACCCCCTGATCCCTAACCCCACCCCTAATCCTAACCATCTCCGCCCCCTGATCCCTAACCCCACCCCATATCCTACCCATCTCTGCCACCTGATCCCTTACCCCACCCCTAATCCTACCCATCTCTGCCACCTGATCCCTTACCCCACCCCTAATCCTACCCTAATTGATCACAGGAATAAATTACACTTGACTATATATTCACATATAAATATTTCACTGCTTTCATTGTAGATTTGATTCAGTAAATGCAGCCTTGCATGGTGAGCAGAAGAGACTTCTTTCAAAAACACAAAAAATCTTACCGAACTTCTAAGTTAAAGAATACAATTTTTGCTCTTGATATCAGCCATTAACCAATAACCTGTTCATCTTTTTTTGCAGTTGGCAGAGAAAGGCACAACTGGACACCATGCATCTTTTTGTCCCTTCACTGGATCTAAATGTATAATCATACCCAAAAGGATCAGTAAAGAAGTTTGTCCTGTGATCTGTAAAAATGGTAGGGTCTGGTTTTAGGATCTGTAAGGGGCGCATTGGGAAGCGAGGAGGTCATTTAGGGTTCATCCATTACCTCTCCATTATAGTATTCTGTGGCTCTTTACTCGCTTTACTCTTTATCGACGTCATTGAATTATGGGTGACCTCGCTGGGCATGAGCAAAGTGGAAGGGTTTCATGGACTGGTTCTTCCACACAGCATTCCTCCAACCCGTTCGGAAGAGTACCTGCTTATGCCGAGTGTCCACGTCTGCGAACGTGCCAAACCTTTCCTCATCGCTTTGGTTGTATCTGCACCTCCCAACAGAAAGGCCCGCCAAGCCATTCGGGACAGCTGGGGTGGGGAAATACATGTCAGGGGTCACAGAGTCCTGACCCTCTTCGTCGTTGGTCAGCCGTCGGACCCGGTTCTCGGGAAAGAATTGGTGGAAGAGTCAAAGGAGCGCGGGGATCTCATACAGGGTCGCTTCATTGACTCCTACGCCAACTTAACTCTTAAAACTCTGTCTATGCTGGGATGGGCTCGCCGTTTCTGCCCACAGGCTCACTATCTGGCAAAAGTAGATGATGATGTGCTGTTTAACCCCAGTGCACTTCTGCAGTATCTCAACCACAGCTTTAAATCGGCAGAAAGTGAACTGGCTGAGCTTTATTTGGGTCGTGTTCACATGCAAGTCGCACCGGATCGCAATCCTTCCAGCAGACACTTCATGTCAGAAACGGCTTACGCTGGCGTGGTGTTTCCGGATTACTGCAGCGGGACGGCGTATGTACTTTCTCGACCGGCGTTACTCAAGCTGTCATTAGCAGCGGTTGCCATACCATTACCCAGTCCATTGCCCCCTGAGGATGTGTTTGTAGGGATTTGTGCTCACACCGCAGGGATTACACCGACCCATTCCCCACTCTTCTCCGGAGGACCCGCTGTACCATTCAGCCGTTGTTGCTATCAGACTATGGTGTCGGTCCACCACACCAAACCAGGGGACATGGTGCAGTACTGGACACAAGTGCACTCCACCGCCCCGTGCTCATGGTTGGGTGCGCGGACATCTCTTGGTGTCTGTAAAGTAAGAGCGCTTCTCGGGACACTGTTGGGGAGAGACTCCTGAAATTAAACATTGTCTGAAAAGCCAGCCTGTTCTCATCCCAAGGCGTCATATACTGGCGATTTTCACATTTCGTCTCCATCCAACACACATGGCACCCTTTATCGTCAATATGAGACGCAGATATACATGGGCCAGAAGGCGCCTCCTAGTGGTGAAACCCTAACCCTACCCCAGACCTAAACCAAACCTGAAATGTCAAAAGCGTCACTATGACGGCCTAGGATGAAAACGCGTTAGAAAAACCAAAGGGAAAAGAACGTCTTTGGTTGCAAGGATACTATGCACTGCAACTTGATTTTACATCATGCAATACTTGAATTTATGCTCACTGTTAAGTGTGCTATTAGTATACATCTTTTCAACAAAAAATTAGAAAGTATACTATTTAAATGCACCTCTCAGAAATATACTTAAATTACACTTAAGTATAGTTACCTAATACTGATAGAAAAGTCTAAGTACACTAGTGAAAAATAAATACACTAAAATGTATTTGAAATACATTTATTTTATGAGCATACGAAAAAGGCATTTGCATATTTATGTACTTAATAAAAATACCCTGCAATTGGCTTTATGCACAGATGCACTACTTCCTGAACTTCAGCCAGCTCCTTGTTTCCGGTCAGCCATTATTGGACAAACTTGATTAATTCAGGTGTGCCTGTTCACGGCCCGGCTTTTAAACTTGCCTCCTCCGCTTCTTCTCCGTTCAGTCACATCCCGCTGCCTCTGAATGAAACGTGTTGGCCTAGCACTCTATGTCCCACTCTGCTATTATAGTTCCCTTTCAGTCGCTCACGTTCGACGTGACGACATTGGGGGATCACTTCAGGGAGCCCTATCAACTTCGAGTATCTACAGAACGAGCCAATGAACGTAGGTTGGGGGATCACTTCAGGGAGCCCTATCAACTTCGAGTATCTAAAGAACGAGCCAATGAACGTAGGCGTGCTTGAGAAGCGTCACGCGCCCCACCCCGCAGCGCGGGTATACACAGGAAGCGTGCGCACGCATAGCTCCTTGAGACTGAATCCTCCTCGCCCACTCTCTATACCCTCTTGGGATTTGTCTCTGGTCCTTTCGGCACTTCAGAGACCACCCTTTGAGCCTCTGCAATCAGCTGAGTTAAAAATCTTGTCCTGTAAGACAGTTCTCCTGGTTGCATTGGCCTCTTTCAAGAGGGTAGGGGACCTGCATGCATTTTCGCTCGACGAATCGTGCCTAGAATTCGGCCCGGATAGTTCTCACGTGATCCTGAGACCCTGGCCTGGATACGTGCCCAAGGTTCTTACCACTCCCTTCCCTCCTACAAGTTAGTGAACCTGCAAGTGCTGCCTTCAAAAGAGGCAGACCCAGCCCTGGCTTTTCTCTGTCCCGTTCGCACTCTGCGCCTATACGTGGACAGAACGCAAAGCCTCAGGACCTCAGATCAGCCGTTCCTCTGTTACAGGCCAGCAGAAAGGGAAGGCTGTCTCCAAGCAGAGGTTGGCCCACTGGATAGTGGATGCCACCGCCTTGGCTTATGAAGCCCAAGACGTGCCTTGCCCAACTGGGTTGAAAGCCCACTCCACTAGGGGTGTCGCTTCTTCCTGGGCGCTGGCACACGGCGCCTTGCTGACAGACATCTGAGCACCTTAGACGTTAGCTAGGTTTTATAGCCTACGTGTTGAGCCGGTTTCTTCCTGTGTGCTCGTAACACGCTCTAGTGTCGGCTTGCTTCAACATTCCCCTCCACGGAGCGGGTACGCACTTTTTGCTCAAGTCAAGTTCCCCATTTGGCGAACCCTGTGAGTTCCTCCGCACCCCTTCGGCAGTCGGACGTTGCGGAGCGTCTGACGCCAGGCCTAGTGCTTGTATGCTTGTGTAACTTGTGCTAGGTTGGGTTCCTTATGTAGTGATCCCTGCGGCGATCCCATATGTGTATTGTTCCACGTCCAGCTCCCTGCAGTGAGCCCGTGTCTTCCCTTGGCAGAGTCTGCTCTGCCGTCACTGTCTCGGGTGTAGACTCCCCCTTTTGGGCTGGAGCCACTCCAGTGACAATCCATATGTTGCACTGCCCCTCCGGCCAGTCCATATGTGTATTCTCCACATTACCTCCCTTCGGGCAGGATGTGGCTCCGCAGCGCCCCCTTCCTCTGGAGGGGTACGCTTTCCCAGTGTTATCCGAGAGTTCCACGGTGTGGGTTATAATGGAGCAGCAGTCCGAACTCCCTCTACGCAAGCCTTCCGCCCCAGCAGTTGGAGGTCTGAGAGTCTTGCGTAGGGCGCTGGATGTGGCAGCAACCAATGGCGTTTTCCATTGGGATCCCCTAACGTCGTCACATCAACATCACGTTGAACATGAGCAACTGAAAGGGAAAGTCTCGGTTACTTATGTAACCCTCTTTCCCTGAAGGAGGGAACGGGAGACGTGATGTCCCGCCACCACAGTTGCTGATCATCGCTGTACGGCCGTCACAATCTCGGCTCCTCAGCGAAAAACATGCGTGCGCCCACCAACGTTCATTGTTTCTGTAGATACTCGAAGTTGATATGGCTCCCTGAAGTGATCCCCATCATCGTCACGTCGACGTCACGTCTCTCGTTCTCTCCTTCAGGGAACGAGGGTTACATCAGTAACCGAGAAGATGGAGCCTCCGTGGACTTACCCGTCCCATGGATATAAAGATAATAATTTCTTTGTTTACGAGGATGAGTCAGATAATTGGCAGAGGTATTTGTACACCATTGAGGACATATTTATGAATAAAAATATTGATTTTAAATAATAAATTACATGCTTATGCTGAAGTATATTTAATTGTGCTAAAGTTAAACTATTGCAAGTATACACATCTTGCATTTAAAGACTGATATTAAACAGATATCACACCATCCTTACTAATAGTGATATTAAACACATTTCAGGCTTAATATTAAGAAATGTGCATTGTGCAATAAAGATTTACTCTAAATAAAGTCGTTTATAATATTTATATCAGTAAGTCTCGAGCGATATGTCAGTAAATGTTAATGGGTTTGTAGTTTACTTAGTATGAAATAAATGTATTTTGAATACATTTTAATTTAGGTTTTTTTCACTAAGGTATCCATGGCTTTATAGTTGCGTTAACTCTTTTGATTAAGTAGCCTATTAATAACTATTTTCACACAGATTTACATACTGTCTTGTAAAAGTAGTTGATGATGTCCTGTTTAACCCTGTGCACTTCTGCAGTATCTCAACCACAGCTTTAACCACAGTTTCTCATCTGAGCTTTATTTGGATCGTTTTCACATGCAAGTCGCACTGGATTGCATCTACAAAGTGCAATAATCAAATATAAAAACTACAAGTATGATGTCAAGTTCACTTAAGTATACTTGTAGCATGTTTGTAGTTTACTTAGTATGAAATAATTTTTTTAATACATTTTAATTTAGGTTTTTTCACTAGGGTATCCATGACTTGTAGTTGCGTTAACTCTTTTGATTAAGTAGCCTATTAATAACTATTTTCACACAGATTTACATACTGTCTTGTAAAAGTAGTTGATGATGTGCTGTTTAAAACCAGTGCACTTCTGCAGTATCTCAACCACAGTTTTAACCACAGTTTCTCATCTGAGCTTTATTTGGGTCATGCTCACATGCAAGTCGCACTGGATTGCATCTACAAAGTGCAATAATCAAATATAAAAACTACAAGTATGACGTCAAGTTCACTTAAGTATACTTGTAGCATTAAAACTACTTAACCAATAGTTCACTGAGAGTATACTTGTGTACTTTCATAAACTAAATAATGTGATTTAAGTATTTACATCAGTATACCTGTAAGTTCACTTGTAGGATAGTTGCAGTACAAACAAACACGTAGATGTAAACTAGTTGTGCTACGGGAGCGTATTGCATTCACTTGAAGAAAAATAACCTACTCTGTTTTTCTGAATTAATGACTAAGAAAAACTCAGAAACTTTTCCATGAAAAATGATCTTGTAATTCTTAGATAATTAACTTGTTAATTTAGAAAAACAGTGTAGATTTTGTTTTCTCAAGTGAATGCAATACACTTCCTAGGCACTATACGTAAAAGTATAGTTTTATACACTAAAAAATCAAGCAATTTAGTCCCACGTAGTATTGAAACAGTAAAGTATGCTATATATACACACAAAATCACGTCAAAATGTCCTTATAAACGGTTGGTTATGACAGTTATGAATGTAAACAGAAAACGTGTGACAGTGTATGGGGTCCATGCATTCACTCTTAAAGTGACAGTAGCCTAATAAACCTGCTGTCTGTGTCATTAACCTTAATCTAAGAAAGACAGAGGATCTCTCACTGATCTTGACTGAACCACTTCTGTGACTTTAAAAAGGATTAACCTATATATTGTTGAAGTGAAGACTATGCAAGGTTATTTTCAAGCTTAAAAAAGCACATAAAGGTCCTGTTTACAGCTGATATAAAGATGCCTTTTGTTCTATCGGATCAGAAGTAGACGAGAGACACACTCTGGTGTTTTAATCTGTCTCTTCTGTCCACTTTCAAACACTTCTGTCCTGATTTCTTCGAGGGTGAGTAAATGTTTGGGTTTGTGCAGATCTTTTAGGATTATTTAGGATTCAAATGTCTGTGTGTGTGTGTGTTTTCGGCTGGTTGAGACAGTAAACCAACAGCAGAAGATGTCGGCGCTCTTCAAGCCACATGATGATTAGTAATAAGCTTTTCCCATTACAGGCTTTCTATGCAAAGAGAAGGACCTTGTACAGCTTAAACCCAGAGCAAAGCAATGAAACTCTAACCACAAATACAACAGTTTGACCACTTACTAATATGAGACTTGAAGCTTATAGATCTGAAGACTCGTATTTAATCAAGGGCACCAATTATAGCTAGGCTAAACTATTAAAGAGCATTTCTGTTTTAACTTTAGGGTTTCAGTTTTGTCTTCGTTTAACGTCAACATGACAAGAAATAACCGTCCAGATTTAAGAGACTACTTCTGTCTTTCTTAAAGGGAACCGAAACTAGAAGTCCAGATATGCAAACCATCGACAAAGCAGCTCTTGTTAACCGTTTTGAAATGAATAGTGTTGCCAACTTAGAAAATGGAAATAATGGACAATCATGGTTCATTATAGAGAAGAATAAGGGACACTGAGAGTCTTTGTACTGTACCACACTGTGTATGTCTTTATATTCAAGGTTCTCAGACATGCGCACATTTGTTTTGCTTAACCCTTTTCAGTTTTATTCTAAAACAAATTATAATGTGATTCACACAAAAAAATCACATGTTAAACCACCAGTAAATTGTACCACTGTAGAACTGTGACTGTGTTTTTGGTTTACTCAAGTTAAACAGTATTAATTTTCAGTTTAATGTCATTTAATGTGAAATGACTTGTGCAGCCGAGTTGATTGTAAGTTAGGAGGTGGGTTTGTGAAACGGTGTTAAATGTGGTAGTTTTTATAGGAAGATATGTAACATTTTAAAGCAGAACAACTGAACGTGTTATTCAGTCAATAAAGCATTTTTAAACGATGGCACTGAAAAGATTGAACTAAATGTTGTTGCAACATGTATGAATGAATGAAAATGAAACATTTTTTTAATTAAAGAGAAATTGAAATTTGTATGGGCTGCTTTTGGTGACTGAGACTTTATTGGTTATTTTCTGTTTAAAGTTTTTCTCAATTTAACAACATTAACTTACGATTATGAAAGACGGCGTTTTGATCACGTCCTCCCTCAGGTGTGGAATTACAAATCTGACATAATAATACATAAATAAATAAATATATGGAGACATGTTGAAAAAATAAATAAATGAGTATTTATACTATACAATTTATTTATTTTATTTCCACATATATTTATGTAAGGAATAATTGGAGACAGGCCGTTGAATTATTAGTATATACAGTACATATACTATACAGTAGATAACCCAATAAATGAAAAACACAACGCCCTTTTAACATGTGGGCCTTTCAATAATTATGTATTTGTTATATTATCTGTAATAATTACGAAAATCCGTGCAGCAGGGCTATCAATTTATTTTTATAACCTATTCAGTTCAATAACCTATTTTGCGCCTATTATATATTATATATTATATAAGGCTCAATAACTAACAAGGCTCAAAATAGCCCCAACACTAACACAGTAACATAATGAGGCTCCATACATGCAAAACGAAGCATTGAGAACTGTGTAAGTGTACAGACCGTTTAATAAGAAGATACTTTATGAAGACAGTTCACTTCGCGTATACAGACAGGAGCCATCTTAAAAAATAGTCTCGATAAGTCAAACCACGAACGTTATGCTGAGTGATCTGATCTGTATGAAGTTCAGCGAACTTCTGAACTGTATGAGCGACGTTCGGGGATCGACTTGTCGTGACTGTTTTCTAAGATGGCTCCTGTCTGTATACGCGAAGTGAACTGTCTTCATAAAGTATCTTCTTATTAAACGGTCTGGACACTTACACAGTTCTCAATGCTTCGTTTTGCATGTATGGCCCCTTATTATGTTATTGTGTTAGTGTGGGGCTATTTTGAGCCTTGTTAGTGGTATAAACTAGCGATTTCTTTTACTTATTAAATGTCCCCATTACTAGCATTATACGCTAAACAGTTTTTAGAGATAAAACTCTTTACATTCGATTATCATGAAAACAAATCTCAGAGAACGATTGACTAGGTATCGATGATTTATTAGACCAAAGGTTCATTGTTCGCCGGAGTTCTCCTTTAATTACTCACTTACTTATTTCTCGCTGCTTTTGTCTTATTACTTCACACCTGTTCCCTCTTTCTCTCTAATTGCATTTGCTACTTTTTTTCTCTCTTCCTGCTGTCTCTTTGTCGGATTGTTCTTTGACTACTGTTGAAAGAAGTGTTTTGCAATTTACCTGTCTATACACTCTTGTCCTGTCAGGGAAGAAATCATCTTCCTGCAAGTATTTGTCTGCTTATGCTCGAACCAGTACAGTGCCGAGCTTATCTATGCTGCCGCAGCTCCCCGCTGTCGTCTGTCGTTATCTCTGCTGTGTGTCCTTGACCTAAAGCCTCGCCCCAGCTGTGACCGAGCATCTACGACGGCTATCGCCTTGCCCTTGGATCTGTTCCAAGTGGACTTCTCAGTTATTAATTAACAGCCTTAAGTGTTGCTTGTTTGTGTTGTGATTAAAGGGTTAGTTCACCCAAAAATGAAAATTAAGTCATTAATTACTGTACCAACCCCGTAAGACCTTCGTTCGTCTTCGGAGCACAAATGAAGATATTTTTGATTAAATTTGAGAGCTGTCTCACTACCACATTGGCTGCCTAAGGGACTGGCTCTTGACGGCCCAAAAAGTCAATGAAGAAAATGTTTAAATATCCCATGAGACTACCGTGGCTCAACTATAAGTTTATCAAGCGACGAGACTACTTTTTGTGCAAAAAAAAAACAACAAACAAAAATAACTACTTTATTCGACTATTCCTTTTCTTCCTTGTTGGCCTGAAACGAGACTTCAAGAGATTTCCACGACGCATGCGCGAGAATTTCGATCTCCTTCAACTACTTCAGTTCAGTTCTCGCGCATGCGTCGTGGAAATCTCTTGAAGTCTCGTTTCAGGCCAACAAGGAAGAAAAGGAATAGTCGAATAAACTCGTTATTTTTGTTTGTTTTTTCGCACAAAAAGTATTCTCGTCACTTGATAAACTTATAGTTGAGCCACTGTAGTCACTTGGGATATTTAAACATTTTCTTCATTGACTTTCTGGGCCGTCAGCCAGTCCCTTAGGCAGCCAATGTGGTAGTGAGACAGCTCTCAAATTTAATCAAAAATATCTTCATTTGTGCTCCGAAGACGAACGAAGGTCTTACGGGGTTGGTACAGCATGGGGGTGAGTAATTAATGACTTAATTTTCATTTTTGCGTGAACTAACCCTTTAACTCCAAGAAGATTAATGTTCAAGTCTTGCTGGCGGCTATTCCATTACATCCATTAAAGTAGCCTATTTATGACTGTCATTTTCTACTGGGTATTTTCTATCTTTGCAACAAGAATGTTCTCAACCAATCAGAATCAAGCATTCAACAGCCCTGTAGTATAATTATACAATTATTCATTTCCACGTTTATTCATTTCCATGTACCCCCCCAAAATAATAATAATAAAATAAATTGGTAATGAGTATGTTAATGATGGGCCGTGTTTTACCTCAGACATCAACAGTCGAGCTCAGAGTGTCAGAGCTGAAGCTTTCAGGCCACAGTGACACCTTGTGGTGAGACAAATTGTTTATATAGATATATATATATATATACACACACATGCTTGTGTATATTTAAGAAATATTTTCATATACATACTGTATATAGATTTACATAAATAATAATTTTTCTTAAATATACATGCATGTGTGTGCATTTATATAAATCAAATAATTATACACAGTGCACCCACATATATTATGTAAACACAAACTTTTATTTGATACGATTAATCGCGATTAATCGTTTGACAGCTCAACAAGACAAACAAAAATATTTTGACAATAAAATACAATTATGAACTTTTTCATATAAAATAATGGCGTTTTTTTTAATAATTAAAAATTAAATAATTTTTGAGTTTGTCAAACACACCACAAAACACAGCTATACAGCCTCCTTCACAACATAATAATAATACAATTCTGAACATTGACTCTCAGTCTTTACCTTACCTTTTCTCGTGGTCTCTCAATAGAACTGATAAAAAGTATAGAATATAATCATAGAAGAGGATTTGCTACTTACCGTTTATGCGCATGTGCAGACTCACAGTTTTTTTTTTTTTTTTTTTTTTACAAAAGGTACATTTTCCTGTTATAATTATTTATAATGTATAATTTCCCTTTAAAAAAATGCTTACTACCATATGAATATACGGTCAGCCAGTTGAAAAAGAATAACTGAAAGTTTCACTTACTATGAGGAAAGGTACTTTGACAAGTCAAAAATTAATATTTTATGATAATTTTTACTTTTCACACCGTTTTAAAAATAAAAACAGTAGTCTACAGTATAGCTGTCCTCATAACTTAGAATTGTATTATAATTGTATTCCATACGACTTTAATCGGCATTCTGTGATCAATTCGCGCTAAGGTAGCATTTTTCGACAAGGCAGCAAAAATCGATCAGAGTACGTTGGCGCGTTTTGGCTGCCGCTCTTTTCATCCGTTTGTTTGTTTTTATTATTATTATTATTATTGATGAGCATTCATTAAGAGTTTTGGAGTATGTGAAGAATGCCTATTTTATCGTGAGGAGGAATTACGCTTCACCCGTTGGATCACTGCTTCTATGATGTGGAATTACGCTTCACTATTTGGATTAATGATTTTACCACTGATTGCTCTTCGCTGGAATCGCCTCTCCTGCTGTCCCTCCCAGGATTTGCACCACTCTGAAGTCCCGGCTGGTGTGGACTTCTCCAACATGGCCCTAAGGTATACTGTTCGCCAACTGTTGAACCACGTTAACTTTTATCTGGCGAATGACACTTACACTCTTTGCAGTGATGCTGGAAAACTACGACGACCGACGCGTTATATGTATCGCTCAGCGTTTCTTTCTCAGCTGTTGCATCCTCTGTTGCTTTTCCTGCATTTCTGCGTAAATCTCAAACGCTGTTTTGTAGGCCTAGGAGGGTTAATTTCAACAACTTGTCGTTTCCCAAGAGCGAGGTTGCTTCTCTGGTTCCAACTGCTCCCCGTCTGGTAAACTCGGCGCTTTTCAGTACACGATCTGTCAATAACAAGGCTGTGATTCTATATGACATTATTACAGAACGTAAACTGGATCTTGTGTGTTTAACGGAAACAAAGAGTCAGAAAGAATGAACTCTGGATATGGCTTATTCGATCTCCCGCGTTCCTCTGGAAGAGGTGAGGGCATTATTGTGCTTTATAATAACCAACTCAGCTTGAGTCCTGTGGTTGTTCCACAGTTTAATAGACCATTTCACAAGATGTAAACAACACTGGCCCAGAAGCACTTCCTGTTTCAGTTTGTAACTGTTTTCTTTATTTCACATGTAAAGAAAACCTCTTAAAGATGTTTGTTTAACTTTTTGATTAAGTTTTAAATGTTTGTTGTATTTTATCCCAGCTTTTATGTAGTGTTAAAGTCCCCGTGAAATCAAAATTGAACCTATTTACTTTGTTAGCGCATATTACTAGTCTTGTGGTGAACAATTAATCCGTGCAAGTGAATATATATTAAAAAAAAATGTTTTACCTTAGTAATCTTTAATCAAAATCTGAAAAGTTACTTCCGGTCTGGAACGGTTTCTTTTTCTGATGACGTAGGTTTCACAGTTTGGGTGGGGAAACGCTTAACCACTCCCCTCAAACCGTTAGTTTGCTATGAGCGAGAGATGGAGAGGAGGAGCACTAGAGTAAAACCCTGCCCTCTGTTCAATATTCCGTTTCACTTGAAAATAAAAAATCGTTTGCAACTTCCGGTTCACGGGGACTTTAAAAAACTGAAACAGGAAGTGCTTCTGGACCAGTGTTGTTTACATCTTGTGGTCTTTTGAGTGAACCTGCCCACATTTCCACTGCCATAGCTACAGTCTACAGGCCTCCCAAGAAAAATAAAGACTTCATATCTGAATTTGCGGATATTTTGTCCTTGCTATGCCTCAAATTTGAGAGAACTTTAATTTTGGGGGACTTTAACATCCATATGGACAGAAAAAGATTCCATAACAACAAAATAATTTTTATCTTTATTGGAGTGCTTCGATTTGAACCAGCTCGTGGACTGTCCTACCCATAATAAATGCCATACTCTTGATTTGGTGATTTTAAACGGCTCATTTGTGTCACAGTTGTACACCTCTGACTTGGGGCTGTCTGATCATCTGTCAATCTTTTTTAATATGGAACTGCCCGATATAAACAATACCCCTTCTCGCATCATTAACTATTGAAAATGGAGGTTGATTGAACCCTCTGATTTCTCAGATTTGATTGGTTCTTCCTTGAGTAACACAGTCTCATCCCAAAAAGTCATATAACTGACGTTTTGGGATGTATTTTGACCATACGTCAATATCCGCCTTTTTAGGGCCCCCTTAATCGTCGGTAGATGGCGATCCCGGGCCGTCATACAACTGACGCTTTACCTTTAACGTCAGTTTAACATAGAAGTTGAAGTTGTTATTTGCATTGGAAATTGTTTGCACTTGTACTTCACAAATTAAAAAAAAATAAAAATTTAATTTAATGACTAAAGTGTCAACAACTTTAATCGGGTACGTGTGCACAGCTGAAAGTTATGCTACTAAAGCGGTAGCTGTATATTGATATTTGAAAAGCAACACAACTTAGTGGCAACCACAGTAGGTAGTCTGCAGGCATAATGACAATATGATATTAATAAATACCACTTACCATTTATAAGTTAAAGGACTTCGTCGACGACGATGCCTAGCAGGTTGGCACTATACAACTCCGTGGCTAACTTGCCACTTTGAGCTCATCCAGGCCTCGGGACTGTCGAACAGAAGTTGGTATCGACAATTCTTTATCGCATTTTCTTTCTCGGGACAAAGCTGAGCGGCAGATATTCCAAGGTCGACCGCCTCCTGTACCTGGTCCTCCATTAGGGCGATTAATGGTGAGACAACAATAACGACTGAGGCGAAGTTTAACGCCAAAAACGGCTCTTTTTTCAAAATAAACTTGCCTTCTAAACTACTTAAAACTATATCTAATGCTGCATCAAAAGGTAGCTATATAAACAAACTGCGTCGGTGTGAGGGATAGATGTCGTCATCGTCTTGCTGCTCCCTCCCCGTTCTGTGATTGGTTCCCTAAATGAGGCGTGAATTGAATCGCGCTGCGGTAAGGCAGTGTGGGGAAACCCAGACTAAGCTACGGAAGGCTGGTTCCCCCACTTTTAGTGTAGAAGGTTCTACACTTCAATTTCAGACTAAATTAAAAAATCTGGGGGTGATATTTGATAATAATTTGACATTTGTTCCTCATGTTAGGCACTGTTAGGACATCATTTTTTTGCACTGTTAGGACATCATTTTCATCATTTCTCCCTGTGGCTGAAAAGCTAATTAACATTTTTGTATTTTCTCGTTAAAGCCCGACCGATAAAGGATTTTGAAGGCCGATACCGATACAAATATTTGTTGGCTTTAAAATCCGATATTCCAATATATCGGCCGATATTATTATTATTTTTTCATTTCAGAAACGCGCAACAAAATATTAACAGATTTCCCTAACATTAGTTACTTAGTTAATTATGAGTTTTAACTAAAATAATATGATGATGCATAACTGGTTCTCTCTGCCCGACTCTGGCTGGATCAGCGGGTTGCAGGATGTGTGGCGCGTTATACACGAGTGTTGCCAACAGGGACGGTGTAGAGTGCCCTCTGGTGGACAACCTATACAACTCCAACTGAAGCGTGATTCGCCCGTTTTTATTTTATTTTTGAAATATTCATTTATCGGCCATTATAACTGCCCATATCGATATTTTAGAAAATGCCTAATATCGGCCGATAATATCGGCCTGCCGATATATCGGTCGGGCTCTATTTCTCGTATCGATTTCTGTAATGCTTTGTTGGCTGGGGTTTCAAAAGCTACCCTAAACAAATTACAGTTGGTGCAAAATTCTGCCGCTCGAATTCAGTCTGGAAACAGGACGAGGGATCATATTACTCTGGTACTGGAATCTTTACACTGGCTCCCTGTCAGATTTCGTGTTGATTTTAAAATCTTAATGCTGACTTATAAGGCACCCTAACACACCAGCACGTGATCTCCGTTCTTTGGAAGCTGGCCTTTTAATTTAACTTATTTGTTTAGGGTAGCTTTTACTTAATTGTTGAGAATTGTTATTGTATTAATCCTATATTTCATAATGTTTTTATTTTGTATTTTATTATGTTTTTCTGTCAGCAACTACTAATGCATTGTTTGTTTAACTGTATGTTTTATTATGTTTCTATATTTGTGAAGCGCTTTGAGATACTTTTTAAAGGCGCTATATAAAATAAAGTTTATTATTATTATTATTATAGTTCTATTAGGGGCTCATTGTGACAACATGCCCGCCTGTTCAACTGGGGTTTAAACCCGGCGAGTGTGTTCTGCTGTGTATCAGCATTAAACAACTAGCTCAACTGTTCAATAACAGATATAAGATTAAAGTATGATCAGATTTCTCTTATTTTAAATGAACACAAAAAAACTGAAATGAAAACTTAACTTAAGAAATGTACTCTTTCTATGGTTAAATAAATGTTCAGTGATATCTTCCAAAGATATTTTAATTTTGGCCCATTTTTTTTTCTCTATATAGTGTTGAATTGGCAACAAGTTTTGTCATGCCAGCATGTGTGCAACTTACAACTAGCCGTGCGTTAGTTTGTGCCCCCCACTCCTGCATGATGACAGAATGTTCATTTTTGGGTGAACTATCCCTTTAAGAACAAGCCTGGCTTCCAGAATGATGTTAGTGATGCTGACATGCATGACATGTCTTTACTCTTAGAGCACACACACACACACACACACACACACAATAAACTCTAAGTGCACTGCAGAATCAGACACAACAACATATTTCACCGTCTCTTCTCTGAGCGAATGTGTCTGCATTAACAGGCCTGCAGGGGGCAGCAGAGACTCCAGTCTTCAGTGTCACATGACCATGAAGAAATACACACACAAATCATCAATGTTTCATGAGCATCAAATCCTCATATTAGAGTGCAGTAGGATTATTTTTGACAGTGTATGAGAGAGATAGAGGAGAGAAAACGTGTGCGTGAGAGAGAGTGCGTGTGTGTGTGATGATTTGCTGCTTAAGAAATATTTATGATTATTATCAGTGTTAAACAAACAGTTGTGCTGCTTTATATTTTTGTGGAAACTGGAATACATTTCCCTGAATTATTTTATGTATAAGAACAGAAGTTACAAAATGTATTTTATTACAGTTATTTATTTAAAATAGGAATCTTTTGGGACATTATAAATGTCTTTACTGTCACTTGTTTTTTTTGTTTTTTTAAAGTGTGCATCTTGCTGAATAAAAAGTATTAATTTCTTGTCATTCGTTGCTAAAAATTTGAATCCGTTGGTGACTCGTATTTATTTTTCTTTCCATTTCAGACATATGAGGAATAATGTAGAGCATCTTCGGTTGAAACCGATCTGGATTTAAATTTCATTTACATTTACATTCCCCTTAAAGGAAAATGATGTCTCTTTTATTGTGTTTAATATTGAGCATATTATCTAAAAACGCTCACACAACACATACAAATACCACCTTAATTAAATATATACATTCTCTTTTACTATCTATTTACAATCACCCTTTACATCGAGCATCTGTCCAGTGTTCAAGTCCATAAGTACGAAAAGATATAAAAATAAAGCTGCCTCTTCTTAGTATTAACAGGGAAATCAGCCCGATCTCATGGAAGTGCGTGTGTATAGCACGCGTTGTGTTTATCGTACAGTTTATATGCCAGAATTATTTTTATGTGCATGTGATACGCAGTTTTCACGTGCACATGTAATACACCACTGAGGACCGTTACATAGTCAACCTGAGCGACGCGCTCCCTTTCAAAGTGGACGCGAAATGCAATACTCGCTCACGCAACGGGGGTAGTAGAGTCGCGTGATAGTAGTAGAGTCAGGTCACGTGATATTCAGATCAAAATACGCACATCCGGGAACTTAACTGTCAATTTTGTCCCCGCCCCCTTTTAGGGGAAAACAAACTAGACTCCCCATAGAGAGCCTAAGCCCCGCCCCTCCGCTTCCGGCTCATGGGACCTTATTTCGGAAAAAATATGAATGGTAGTCAATGGCGAGAGACAACTTATCTTTTTATTCCGTCTGAACTGTGCCCTCAATTACACATATGATGTTTGTCAATTTAAAAGATAATTCTGAAAGTCAAAAACGTCGCGGTTTGTCATAAAACAGAAGAGTAGCATTTAGTTTTATGTGAAAATCGCTCTATGAACTACATCTCCCAGGAAGCGAAACAACGAGTGAGATCCGCTGCTCGTGTGTGTGCAGTCTGGTACAAAACACTCGTAACGTTACGATTATAACGTAAGACTGTAGAAACAATGACAGACATTAGCCTCAGTAAAGTTAGCTTCATTCATTGAGAGAAAATGTGCGCCTTTGGGGTTTGTAGTCTTTGTAATTACGTATTTTCACAGTCTTATACCTCAACGGTTTTACATCAAACTGCGACTTTCTTTACTTTAAAATGTATCTTTTAAATTGGCAAACATCATATGTGTAATTCAGGGCACAATTCAAACCAGATCAAAATATTTGTTGTCTCTCGCCATTGACTACCATTCAATATTTTTCCGAAATACGGTCCCATGGTGGTCGACCGGAAGGGGAGGGACTTAGGCTCTCTATAGACTTCAATACAAAATAACGGCAAAAACCAATGTCCATACACAGCGGACAGGCGTAAATAACTTAAGAAATCACTTATATAAAACATGTCAAGTAATTATATGTCCACCCTGCCTGCCATAGAGCATGAAAGATACAAACACAAACTCAATTTGGCCAATTTAAAAACACGTCCCTTTATTCTCCCAGCGTCAAATTGGTGTAACAACCCCACCCAGTGGCCAGAGGTGTCTCACCCGGACATTTACTTGTACCTCGTCGAGTCACCAGGTAAGCCAGTGAATGATTTTATTTCGTTTTTAAAGTAAAAAACCTTAATGTATATATTATGAATTTATGATGATGATGGCAGGTAGCCTGGGCTAGTTGATAACGGGCATAAAATAAAATGTATCTTTCACGCTCTATGGCAGGCAGGGTGGACATATCCCAAACAGCAAACTGACATTGAATCAACGTCTCTCATGACATCGAAACAACGTTGATTTTGATCATCGAATTAACGTTGAACCAACGTCAGACGCGGCATTCTTCAAAGCTAAATGAAAATCGAAAATTGGTTTGCTTTCATAACGTTGAAAAAACGTTGATTTCACGTTAATTTTCCGTTAGTTTTGAAAGAATGACGCGTCTGACGTTGGTTCAACGTTAATTCGATGAGCAAAACAATGTCAGATCAACATTGTTTCGATGTCATGTTTCCACGTTGATACAATGTCAGTTTGCTATCTGGGATAATTACTTGACATGGTGTATATAAGTGATTTGGTGTATAGAAGTTATACGGCTCTGTACGGATTTGCCGTTATTTTGTATTGAAGTCTATGGGGAGACTAGTTTGTTTCCCCCAAAAGTGGGCGTGAACCTATTCAGAGACATTCTATGACACAGCGCTGGTTGTGCGTATGGCAACGTAGGCCAAAACGCGGAAGTGAGTTAGCATTTTAGCACTCCCGTTTCCCTCGCTCTAAACTCAGAGATTTTTGAATGGGTTTTTGCTAAATCGCCTGAAATAAGGTCTGTGGTGAACAAAGCCTCTAAATATTTTCACGTTTTGATCTATGACATAGAGCACACAGTTATAACCTGCTTTATTGTGTCTGCTTGTATTTTTAAAAAACTTTATACAGGCTTTATACAGGCATAAATTTTGGATTAACTTGACAAAACGTGTAAGGGTCACAACTTTGTTGAACACAGATCTTATTTTTTGCGATTTTCCAAAAGTCTATGGGGAAAATGCATTGCTTTTCGATCGCTAGCTTCCGAGTTGTCCTACAAAGTGACGTCATCACTTCGGCACATTATAGCTGATTTAACATCGGTGGCAACAGAGATAGACGGTGGTGTGTTCACTTTAGCACTTTTTTGTGCACCCTAGTAAATTTGTCACGGGCACATTGTAGCGTAATTGCGATGAACTGTCATATAAATGAGGATGTATACGAATAAGCTTGCTTAATTTTTCTATTGTATTCAAACCTTCTTCTGTAAACATATACTTGAATTAATGTACAATACTTGCAATGTCGCCCCCTAGTTATAAAAAACTAGGACGACACATATGGCTACGCATCGACGCATAACGGCGGCCAAAGTTTAGCCTTGCGGACGCGTACCGATGCCTTGACTATGTAACAGCTCTAATCCTACCGCAAACGTATAATACACACCACTACTAAATCTACCCATATGCACGTAAAAATACATTTCCGCGCATTAATTGCACGATAAACACAACGCGTGCGATAGAGACGCATTTAGTGTGACGGGTTGGAAATAGTCCGCTGAGTGTGTGTGTGTGTGTAAGTGTTGGTGTTAGGAAGGTCTTCTGTTGCGTTTGGCCCGTCGGGTCGGAGGGAAGCTGATGAACTCGAAGTGTTTGGGTTGGTCTGAGTTGGGGAAGGGGAGAGGGCCTTTGTGGAGGCGTTTGATGAAGTGAACTTCCCGCTGGTTCTCCCTGGTTCTGGAGGCCTTGATGGGACGACCCTTTCTGCTGAAGGCCACGAACCAGCCTTCGTAGCGAGCGTTCTGGAAAGCGGTGTAGTTGTTCTCCAGAACGATCTCTGTGAAGATGCAGTCCCGACCCCTGCCGTTAGCCTGGGATGAAGAGAGAAGAATCGCGGGTTATTATTGCACAGAACATTAAACTCATCGTGAAATCAAACTGGGCGGCTCTTGGAATATTGCAGTTTTATTTTTAATTATTTATGTGTATCAGAATATCTTCCTCTCGCAGCATCTCTTCTCTGATGATGTGGGCGGGGCTATACCCTTTCACTCACGTGAGATCAGCCAATAGCAAACCACAACCATTTAATCAAAATCAAGCCCCGCCCACATTTGTTCTTGTTCCAGAAGCGTTTTACTCGGATATACGACACGACAGAAAAGAAAAGAATATCGCAACTTCCGTTTCACGCCGACTTTCGACTCAAAACAGGTGAATAACTGTGAAATAGAGCCCGACCGATAAAGGATTTTGAAGGCCGATACCGATACAAATTTTTGTTGGTTTTAAAATCCGATATATCGGCCGATATTATTATTATTTTTTTATTTTAGAAAACGTGCAACAAAATATTATCAGATTTCAGATTTGTAGTTAATTATGAGTTTAAACTAAAATAATATGATAATGCATAACTGGTTCTCTCTGCCCGACTCTGGCTGGATCAGCGGGACGGTGTAGAGTGCCCTCTGGTGGACAAACTATACAACTCCAACACTCATGACATGGTTGAAGCGTGATTCGTCCGTTTTTATTTTATTTTTGAAATATTCATTTATCGGCCATTATAACTGCCCATACCGATAGTTTAGAAAAGGCCTAATATCGGCCGATAATATCGGCCTGCCGGTATATCGGTCTGGCTCTACTGTGAAATTAGTGTTAATCCAGCTTTTAATGTTGTTTATGTGTCTATGTGGTGTTTTTAATATGCTTTAAGACAAATCATATGTAAATTCATAAGTGAACAGCATTGCTGAGTATTTCCTCCTTAAAACTGCAGTGAACCAAAGACAGTCTCAAAAACACGATTTGAAATCGCTGGTGTTTCTGACGTCACAAACCACCTTGTAACCAATCAGATCAACGTGTGATCGTCAACCAGTGGATCTCTGAGTGAGTGGAGGCAGGGCTCATTTGCATATTCATATAACCGTGCATACTAAATGAGGTAAGGGTGTCGAGTTACATTCAAGATATTTAAAGGGACGAATACGTTTTTTACAAGGATTTTTTTTAAACGTCATTTTGGAGATCAAAGATGAGTTTTAAGAGATACAACTATTGACTACAGGGGCACTTTAAGTGCGAATTGACTGGAACTGTTGAAGTTGCAATTTAGTACATTTAAAATATATTATATATATTAATATTAATAACACACTACAGTTGAAAGTATTTCACATGTGGACTTCCTTAAATAGTCGACTTCTTTAGAGCATTAAAACATTATTTAATTGTCTTTTCATTCGACATTTTTTAAGTTCAAGTTCCTTAAGTGTGAAAGGAAACATTTGCACGTATAGATTTTTTTATATGCTTATTTTTTGGACTTCACACTGACCTATACGGATAAATACGACGTTTATGTTTATTATCTCAGTTGAACAGCATGTGACCTCTGTTCCTGGAGAATAAACCAGCTTTTATTATTTAAATGACAGACTTTGTTTCATAACTCCGAAAGGAATTGAAAGTGCCTGTATCTGATCTGACGTGATCTCCAGCATTGTTCGAGTCCTCGTCTCTCAACGCGCTCCGGCCCGATGCTCTCACTGTCTCCATCTGTCCCAGCACTTCATCTCATGGCAAACTCACAGCGCTGAAGACATGTTTTCCACTTCCGTGAAGGAAGAAGTGCTTGACATCTGACCATGTGCTTGTGTGAAAGTGGTTTCCACCACACCCAGGCCCGGTCGAGTCTCGGGCAGTGTATCTACACGTCCCATCCGACGGTTAAACAGCCAGGGCTTTTAAATATGGAAATAACTCTTTTTGTCTTTCGCAGGAGCGACTTAAGGGGAGCAGATTTCTGTTTTAACCCACTGGCGTTATTATTATTTGCATTTTGTTTGTTTTTAACTTTTTAACTTCATTTATAATGGTGCGAAACTAAGTAAAGCTAAGTGAATGTGAACACACAACTACGTGAACACACAAAAAAAATTATAGATATGATTCGAACAGGTTAAATGGTCCTGTGAAAAGCAGTCACATCGTGCTCATCGCAGTCAGAAATGAGCGCATTGGAAATGAATGAGACGAATTTCCTCTAGTGGAAGCGTTTGGTACTGCAGCCAAACAAAATTTTAATAACAGCTCATATTTTGAGATATCAGGCTCAAATCTGGAACACAACTTGTTTCGATTTATGGCTTTGATTTGTTTGCGGTTTTAGATTAAATGTGATTTCGAAAATATATATGTCATGTCAAAATTGAAAATAGTATTTTGGTGCATTTTTTTCATAATACATGTATAATTCTGCTACTTTTTAAGTTCACTTTTTTCAACTTTTTTTTCTTCAGTAATAATCTGCCAAGCGTCATCTTAGAAAAGAGATTTTAGAAATTAATTTGCAGGTCTTTATGCTCAAAAAGTGAATAAATGGATTACAATATGTAAATAAAATACAACATGAATTAAACAAATACAATATGAATTAAATACATGGATTAAAGAAAAAGTAAATATAAAAAAACACTAAAAATACTAAATATTAAATAAAGTGTTTTGTTCTACCCTCATATTTAAAATATTAAAAAAATATGAATATTTTCCACATATTTTTATGTTTTAATTGAACTTGTAGAGTCATTAACCTCAGGACCCGAAAATCTGTTTTGTTTTTTTAATCAACTTGCCATCTAGTGGCAAGAGTCATGAAACATCATGTTATATTATTATTTTTCCACAAGAGGTCGGCAAAGACACCCAAAGTGAGATATTTTAAGCTGAATTAAAAGCGGTATGCATAGAATTGTGAGTTATTTTTAGTTGAAAGAATGTCAGGAATGTGCTGAAATGACTAAATTGCAATTTATTTATTATTTATTGATCAAATCTAGTAATTTAAAGGTAAATAAAATGACATTAATAAAATAGAAAACATAAAAATGAAATAAAATAAGCATTCTGGACAAAAAAACAAAACAAAAAACAAAAACAAACATTATGTATAATTTTAGGGCTTCAGGTCATTTTGACCCATGAGGGAAAGATGTGTTACAAAGTGCGAAGGAAGGATGAAGGATAAAAACAGATAACCCTTCTGGACGTCACTTTTGCTCACAACTGTATATCCGAGTGAAACGGCTTCGCAAACAAGAACAAATGTAGGGCGGGGCTTGATTGGGGATTCGATTGGATGGTTGTGCTTTTCTATTGGTCAATCTCATTTTAAGGCCTGCAACCTAATTATCAAAGATCCATTTTTTTGTGAAGTTCAAAATACACTTGCCCCAACAAAAACGAAACATGCTTTCTAGAGGGATCTCCGCTGGATGATAGATAGCATACGTACCTTTCCCACTAGTTTCCCCCTGCGGTTCATACACAGGTATCTGCCCGTCTCCGCTCCTTTGATCCGAACTCGACTCCCGAAGGTGTCCGTCTCCACATAAAGTCTGGCTGTAATGCAGGACAAGTGCTTTACCAAACTAAATACTGCATAGATCCAGCCATCTGTCAAGCTCATATAAAACTATACCGAAATCATAATGAAAACACACCAAATTTAGCTCAACATTTTTGAGAGCGGAGTAAAAGTATTTATTTCTACCTGACCTAATGTCACTTTTGATCACTTTTTCACTTACAAATATCAACAAATATCAACAATTAAATTTTTACAATAGTTAAAATGTTAATTCTTAGTTATAAGGAATTAGTATTCTGGTAAAAATGGCAATTTTTAATTGCAAACGATTCAATTTCCACTGGTAAAAATGTTTATTCTTGATATCAACAATGATGTCATCACTCTCAGAAATACAAATTCAAGAAACAAAAATGATTCTTGATATGAACAATTACATTTCAACTACAAATTAGAAAACTAGAATTCTTGAGATCTGTAAACTGTAGTTAAATGTCACCATAGGCTATAGCATATGACAAGGCGTTTTAACTTTTAATCATTTCCAGGATATGATTTCTTGATCAACAATTAGGCTACATTTTCACTAGTTAAAATAATAGTTATTGATATCAGGAATTAGATTTCTTCTAGTAACAATGGCAATTTTTGATATCCGAAATCACATTTCAACTAGTAAAAATTGTCATTCTTGATATCAACAATTCAATTTTACACTTGTAAGAACTATATCTTGATAATAACAATCTATATTCCTGGGAATGGCAATAGGCAAGCCGTTTTGGCGTTTAATCATTCGCAGGATATGAATTATTGATATCAACAACTACATTTTCACATGTTAAAATGATACTAATTGATATCAGGAATTAGATTTCTCCTAATGCTAATTCTTGATATCAACATTTACATTTTCACTATGAAATGTCACCATAGGCTTCCATTCAAAACCAATTGTTGATATCAAGAATGGATTTCTTACTAGTTGAAATTACAATTTCACATATCAGAAATACAATTATTACTAGTATAAACCTTGTTTATAAAACCTTGATATTTTTGATATCAAGAATTCAATTGTTACTATAGTTGAAATGTCTATTCTTGATATCCACAATTGAATACTAGTAACAATGTTCATTTTTGATATCAATAATTAAATTTTAACTAGAGACCATTTTAATTTCTGATATCATGAATGTGATTGTTACTAGTAAGAAAGCCATTTTAGATATAATGATATTGATATCAGAAATACATTTTCAGATATCAAAAATTATCATTTTTACTAGTAACAATCGAATTGTTGATATCAAGAATAGACATTTCAACTAGTGACAATTAAATTATTGATATCAAACTGTAAAAAATATTTTCAAGATTTGTTACCACAACATATTTTCTTTTGTCAAAACAACTTTATAATAATTTATCTAGTTGAGATAACTTTTTATTTTGAGTTTCTGATGGTTAAATTAATCTACTTCATTGTATTAACTCACTTTTTCCAGTTCAATCAATTAAAAATTTTAAGGCAACCCAGGTTACTTACTTTTTTAAGTTAAACCAACAGTAATTTTTTCAGTGTAGTAATCACAACAT
Organism: Pimephales promelas; assembly: GCF_988280905.1. Classification (NCBI taxonomy): domain Eukaryota; kingdom Metazoa; phylum Chordata; class Actinopteri; order Cypriniformes; family Leuciscidae; genus Pimephales; species Pimephales promelas. The sequence goes on from NC_142782.1 coordinate 1,861,461, forward strand.
TTTTTCTTTTGTCAAATCAACTTAAATAATTTACTTAGTTCAGAAAACATATAATTTTGAGTTTGTGATGGTTAAATGAATCTCCTTCATTGTATTAACTCACTTTTTCCAGTTCAATCAATTTAAAATTTTAAGGCAACCAGGTTACTTACTTTTTTAAGTTAAACCATCAATATTTTTTTACAGTGCAGGAATTCACATTTTTTTCTAATGTAATTATTGATATCAAAAATTATATTTCTACTAGTAAAAAATCAATTCTTGATATCAACTATTTATTTTGAGTGGCAGCCCACATGGTGACATTTCACTAGTGAAACAGACAGGCTACCTATCAGCAATTAAATTGTTGATATCAAGAATGTAATTGTTGATATCAAGAATTCATATCCTGGAAATGAATAAAAGCTAAAACGGCTCGCCATATTTTGATTTCAGGTAGGCCTATATTAAGTTCAAAAGCATAGTGCATTATCATGATGTATGACTCTCACAAGTCAAATCAGTCTCATTTCCCTTTGCTGTTTGAAGCAAATTATCACATCCTAATCAACACAAAGGGAAACGATTAAGCAAACAAATGTCTTTTGAACTATATCAGCAAGTCCCTTTTCAGCCAATAAAGCAATCATTCGCGCTATAATCTGCACCGAAACCCCCGTGAGTGAATCACCGGGACGCGGATGAATACTCACCGAAAGCGTTCCCGTCCTCCGCGGTGGCGCTGACTCTGCGGCCCGGGATCTGCACGTGTCTCCCGCTGGTCCTGCTGTACAGCTGGTACACCCGAACCTGCCGCCGGCTCAGCTGGTCCGTCAGCGAGCCCTGTTCCCTCACATACTGCTTAAAATTAGGAGAAGGGTGATTCTTCTCCCCCTTTTCGGTGCAAAGGGAAAATAAGATCACATATATGATCTCTCTCTCTTTTTCTCTCTCTATTGCTGGAATAGAAAACCTGTTTCGTTGTTGTATAAATGCCAGCAAGAGCATGATCTAACTCTGCAGCCCGATCTCATGTAGCCTAGGTTATTTATCGTGCAATTTATACGCAAAAAAAAGAGATTTTACGTGCATATTATTTTCGCGTGCATATGATACGCACATATGGCGTGTAATATTCGGAATATATTATATATTATATTCCACACCATTAGGGGTTTAATTAGGCTACAGCGGATATGCACGTAAAAACCCATTTGTTTTGTTGCGCCTATAAATTGCACGATAAATACAATTCAGGTCCACTAGATACGCACTTTCATGAGATCGTGTTGCTATAACCGGCTCAACAGAGTTAGATTTGATAAGCTTATCTATTCCAGCTAGGGCCCGGGGCCCACTAGAGGGCCTCAGCAAACTTACAATGATTTCAAATGAGTAGCAATAAAGTAGCTAATCAATGGTAAAAATCGTTAGACATGTAAACTAGCTTCATTTGATTTGCCCCACCAAGAACACAGGAATACAGTTATTAGGCTACAACTTTTGATCGATGTGGAAGCTTGACATTGGCTATAACCTTGCTTAGGCTGAGTATCAAAGTATTACATTTTAAACTAAATGTAATTGACATTTGCATGCAGATTAAATGAAATAGCTTATTAGGCCGGTACAAACACAAAATAAAAGGTAATAAACAGCTATTTACCTGCGCGTGACACCACACCACGAAGAAGTGAAAAGAGCTATACAATAAAACAAAAGTGAGAAAAGCATTATATAATAGATATAATCATTTTGCGATATAAATTAGATTAATGCCTCATAAAAAGTCGTTCTCCTACGTTACTTTTACGTCAGCAAGGGTTTCTTGTCGAACAAATACACATATTTGTACTAGGCTTTACAATTATTGAGTTGCTTGAACGATTCTTTGGGGATTAAAACACATTTTCCTCCCCGAAGCACCAAAACAAAACATTTTCTAAAAAGAACTCGAAAATAAAGTTGTTGTGTTTTTTGCACATTCTTCTTATAAAGCATCAAACTGTCTCTTAATTTGTAAGATTAAAAATCTAAATATCGCCAAATACTCACATGTACAAGCAGCGCTGATTTATTCCATACATTGTGGAAACGCAAAGTCAAAAGTTTTATCCAGGATTCTCCAGAATGATAATCCAGCTCGCTGTGATCCCCTGATTACATGAACAGAGTCAAATCCATAAATATACACGCGACTTCGGGAGCGCGAGATCTTCACGAGCCCCTCAGACGCGCGTCCTCGCAAACGCACACGCGGATAAATCCCACTGGGAAACACCGATCCACATATAGTCCAGAAGAGCACGGACTTCCATCATATGTTTTGTAGCAATGCGAACATGTGATTGTAAGGGTGCAGTGTGGTCTTGGCACTGTCACTTGTGCGTCTGGATCATTCACTGCGCCACAGGGATAGACGTCAAGATCCCTCCCTTTCCCCCTTTACAGACTCAAAAAAATCCTCGAGCCTTGTTAGATGCACACCTGGAGGTGTTTCTAAATCAATGTGACCATCCACAAGCCTCTCCTCTCCTGATGTCTCCTGAACGGATGATTAATCTCTCCAAAAGAACTGTGATGTATTCAGATCATCCTCTGTATTTAAAGCTTTGAGCTTCTCCAGAAAGGGGTGTGTGTGTGTGTGTGTGTGTTGGGGCCCATCTCAGTGTTGGTCTATCCCCATGAAGGGGCCGCGGCTCACACCTTTTGCTAACCTGGCGGCTCTAATGAGATAACAATGGTGTCCTTTAATCACAGGCCTCCAGCGGGCTTTTGTTCACTCCTGCAGAATCCACATCAAGCACTAACGATATAACGCCAACAGGATGCTCGCTTTCCCACGCACAGCTCACTCGCATCGGGGCAATTAGTGCTGTCTTGCAAGTGTGGCCACTTGGTTCAACTTTTTCCACACCTAGAAGAGTGAAACTCAATGATTTCATGGTTCCTGGATCAAAACCTAAATTATTGGTGAATAACTGATGATGAAGCACCAAACCCTGATATAAACTCAAACATGATTGATTGATCGGATTGGAAAGGTGATCCATCTGGAAATCACTTTCACCAGATATATACTGTAAATCAGTGTACTCAGACCCAACACAATGCCAAACCCTATATTTAATGTCAAATCATGCATTTTGTCTCAAAACTTGCCCATGTTGGCATAATTTGCCAATATGGGTTAACACATGAAAAATACTGTGAAAATGTTTGGTTGGATGAACCAAAATCCAAGTTTGGGCCACAATATGCTGACGAATGTCTTTTCTTTTCAACACATGATATGGAAATCATTCCCTTCTCTTTTAAAAGTCAATATCCTTGTTGCTGTCCTAGTTGCATATAATGGATTTTATTTATTTTCATAACTATATGCAATCTGGATCATGACCCAGAACCACCTTTATTTTAAAAAAAAGGTGTACAGAATTGCAGAGACGGCCATTGTTTTGCTCAGTTTATTAATGGTCTCGCTTGTCGAATTGATTTAACCCTTATGCTGCATTAGGGACATTTTTGGTCTTTTGTAGTTTAATTTCTTTGACCATTTTGGCTGTTTTAATGCAAATGGTATGAAATTTGGCAAAATTGTGACTTTTTGGATACATGTAAAAAATGTGATCCCATTTTGCAAAATATGTATAACACACACTGTGTAGATCAAATAGTAACACTCAGCACCATAAAGACCAAAAATGGCCCATTGAAACCCATTAAAACGTTGTTTAAATCTGAGGCTGTCAGTAATACATGAAACATGATTTTTGCACAAACATCCTTTCATTTTGAAGCAAAAGCATTATATTTGCATTATATAGTGATGACGTCACTACATATTTATTCCCTATGGGTGGAAATGCACCTTATTTTAGGCAATAGGCAATGTTTAATAGGTGGCCATTTTTGGTCTCTAACGCGCTAAGTGGGATTTTTTGCAAAGTGGGACTGTGATAATCCAAATCTAAAGTTTTCTCTTTGCATTTAGTTTATTGAAAATAATTGAATTTTTGTGTTTTTTCCTCTTATACAAATCGATGGTTTCGCAAACAAAACTGGTAATTAAAGGGTTAAAATCCTGAAATTGAATACATTTTTGGTAGTTATGATGAGGACTGATGCTGGTTAAAAGATTTAACTTGGTAAAAGTGGAAAATAATAATAATATATAATATTTTAGGCAATGTTTAATATGTGGCCATTTTTGGTCCTTAATGCACTCAACGGTGTTAAAAATCTAATGCAGCACAAGGGTTAAATCTGGTGACAGACGTGGACTTGACTCTTGGCGTTATTGTAAAGTGTTCTCCACCCATCAGTTTGTATTTTGCTAACGACGGGCAGATAGTCAGAAGGGTGTGAATAGTTATTGGCGATAAAGACGAGTGAGACAGGTGTGTGTGTGTGTGTGATGTGAATGTAACCGGAGGACTGAATAGCTCAAGTCTTAACTCTGCATCCACTGATATTTCTATATTTATTTTCATTTTAATTTAATAATGAGCATTTCAAAATGTAACAAATTAGAATTTTATTAAAATGTAGTCCTTTTTTTTTTTCTGGTGTTGCGTGTTTAAGTTGCTCATGGGCAAGTCCAGACATAACTTTGTTTCTGCTCTAGTTTTGGAAGGAGAAATCTGTGGAGTGGATTTTAAGATACTGAGGATTGGATCTGAATACATCATCGAATTAGGCAAAATACTGGGATTTACTATTAATATATACCTTATATTTAATATTTACCTCCTGTGGTGTAAATCCAGCTTTTAATATTGTTTATGTGTGTATGTGGTGTTTTTAATATGCTTTAATACACACCATGTGTAAATTCATAAGTCTCCTTAAAACTGCAGTGAACCAAAGACACGCTTTGAAATCGCTGGTGTTTCTGACGTCACAAACCACCTTGTAACCAATCAGATCAACGTGTGATCGTCAACCAGTGGATCTCTGAGCTGAGGGAGTTAGTGGAGGCGGGGCTCATTTGCATATTCATTGAACCGTGTATACTGAATTAGGCAAGGGAGTCGAGTTACATTAACTGGTCGGGTTATTGTGTGTGTGTGCGTCTGTGTGTTTTTGTGTGTGTGATGGGTAGGTTTAGGGGTCAGGTTAGTGTGTGCGTGCGTCTATCTGTGTGTGTGTGTGTGTGTGTGGCTCTGTCTGTGTGTGTGATGGGTAGGTTTAGGGGTTGGGTTATTGTGGGTGTGCGTCTGTTTGTTTGTGTGTGTGTGTGTGATGGGTAGATTTAGGGGTCGGGTTAGTGTGTGTGTGTATGTGTGTGTTTGTGCATGTGTGCATCTATCTGTGTGTGTGAGCGTGCATGTCTGTGTGTGTGTGTGATGGGTAGGTTTAGGAGTCAGGTTAGTGTAAGGCGATTGAATATACAGTTTGTAAAGTATAAAAACCATTACGTCTGTGGAATGTCCTCATAAAACGTGTGTGTGTGTGTGTGAGTGTGTGTGTGTGTGCGTGAGAATGCCAAGCATCAGAGGGCTTAAGCCGTGGATCTTCTCCCCAGACCGGATTCCCGTCGGCCCAGTGGGATGCCAAGGGTGTCGGCCACATTTTTTCTGGGATCGGGCGGCTCAGAGCAAGAGGGATGTGTGTGTCCTAATGAAACGCCACACGTCTAGCACCCCCGCGACCCTCTCACACTCCTCTCCCTCCCCTGCGAGGTGGCGGTGACATCTGACGGCCTGAAACATGATCTTATTGATTCCCATCTCGAGCTTTGTGATGGAAATAACCCCACCACAGCCCCATCCCAGAATATACACACGGGTATCCCGTTAAATAAAGAGCCGGAGAGTCACAGATGACAAGTGGACGTGAGTGAGATCTTGTTTGGGTTCAGAGCTTCAATGTCAAAGTGCTGACATGTGATGACAGCGCACAGACGTGTTGAGCCATTCATTTCTGTGTCCCGAACGGCCCTGGTCCAACATAAGCAGCCTCTAAAATTAACTGGTTATAAAACATAACACATTAATCCATTTATTGAGTGACTCTAATTGACAATGCATATGTTGTGTGTAAGAACCACATGTTGTTTGGTCATCCAAGAGCATGTGGGATTTATAGAGTACTTCATTATTTACTTACGTCCATGTCATTTCAGGATTCTGTGAACATGAAAAAAAGGGTTTTTGAACATTCTTCATGCCGATCTTCCTCATAATGACAGGGTCGTAAAAAAAGACCCATCATCATCGTTGATAGTGACCACGATAATTTTTTTTATGTTTAAAACTAGTGCTGTCAAACGATTAATCGCGATTAGTTGCATCCAAAATAAAAGTTTGTGTTTACATAAAATATGTGCACTGTGTATAATAATATAAATACACACACATGCATGTATATTTAAGAAAAAAATATTATTTATATATAAAATATTTATATATAATATAAATTATATAAATCTATATACAGTAAATAGATGAAAATATTTCTTAAATATATACAAGCATGTGTGTATTTATATATAAAAAATAATTATACACAGGGCACCCACAAATTATATGCAAACACAAACTTTTATTTTGGATGCGATTAATAGTGATTAATCGTTTGACAGCCCTAATTAAAACACATGCCAAATGTACTATACATGTATATTTATATTAGTTTTCGTATGGCTTTCAAAAACGTTTACACTATTTTCCGAAAACGTGATTTGATCTTGATGTCATGTGGGGTAACCGTCAAATAAAAATTGATAAAACAATTTTTCGTTATACCTTGAATACTGTAAATTGTATGCATTTTAGTAAATTTATTAAAAACTTAAAAAATGCATTTTGTATTTAAAATCATTTTAAATTATCATGAATTATTAATCTATAAATATGAAGTTTTTGGGAGTTGCACCACATGACATTTAACTACATGAACTAGCCTTGCTGTCATTAAAAGGTCAAATCATCTGATATTTAAAAAAAATTATTGACCTTGACACAGTGATGAGGGTCTGCAGGGTCTCTATGATAATTTCGATTGCTCCGCATGACTATGATTTGGTAGAAAAGTATTAATTATCAGAAATAGTAATAATAGAAATACTAGACATGTAGATTTTCTGAAGAACATGTTAGTGCACAACTACGCTGCCTCGAGTCAAAAAAGCTCACACTCATGTCTTTACCATATTCTGAGAGGGATATCAGTGTTGTTTAGTTAAGAATCAAGATGCTATCATGAGTAGCACATTTAACAAGATGCTAACATGAATAGCATGATGCACTTTTAACATGTTGCTAGTATGATGCTAACACATTCAATGAGTTGTCATCATAATCCTAACACATGTAGCATGCTAACATGAGTAGCATGTTGATACCATGTTTTTAACAAGATCATAACTTACCTTTAACATTATCCTAGCATGTCTTTACGATATTCTGAGAGGGACATCGGTGTTGTTTTAGAAATATACTTACATGATTAGCACGTTTAACAAGATGCTAACACGAATAGCATGATGCTAACACATTCAATGAGTTGATCATGCTAACATGAGTAGCATGTTGATATCATGTTTTTAACAAGATCCTAACTTGATTTAACATTATGCTAGCATGATGCTAACATGATTAGCATGATGATAAGCAAGATGCTAACATAATTAGCATGTTTCTAACACAATCCTAACATGATTAACATGCTGCTAGCATGACGTAAACACATTTAACGTTTGGCTAACATGTTTAGCATGATTTGACACCTCATTCATGGGTTTACGACAAACGGTGTGGGACGAGTTACGCCCTGAAGTTTTGTCCAGAAGAGTAATAATAAGTATGCAAGAGAACAATAGTGAAGCTTTGCTTCAAAAGCACCACTAATAATAATAATAATAATCATAAGTATGTAATATAACAACGGCAAGCACCCCTAAATATGCAAAACTAGCTGTATTATAATCAATACTGTATTGAGCATCATGTCACTGACCCTAAAATGAACGAATGACCTCATTTGCTCTCAGTTTTGTTTGTCAACAGCGTTAGCCTTTAGCTGTGTGTTAGTGTACTGTAGGCTAAGTGAAAGGTCGACTGGTGGTCTCCCTAACAGCTTAAACCACATCGTAAAAAAAACTGGACCATAAAGAACAACTGGCTACTCGGTTCTGACTTCACAATAATAGAGACATAGCTTCGGGAAGTGGGTGGTCCGCTCTCTATGAAAAAAAGGTAGTCTATAACACCTGGTCTGATCAACTCTACGCACTTTGGTTAGAAAACATTCAGAGAATTGAGACAACTGAACCTGGGGCGCAGAAACTCGCGCAGAATGAAGTGTTTAGTGTGGATTAATGGCTAATTATTACACTGTCCGCTGACCCTTAGTTTTACCCCAGCCATTTGCAAGCTGACCATTTGAGCTTGCCAAATTTGACACAGCTGACACAGGCAATAAATTTGAACTAGTTCCACCTCCCCCTCGATCTGCGGCCCCTCACCCTCACAACAAGCACAACACCTCGTGAGATGCACTCGGACACTTTCTGACTGTTGGAATTAATGATTGGAAATCTGATGAAACGGTTGGATTTTCCCAGGGTGGAGATCATGTGACCATTTCACTGACAGAGGGCCCAGTCACATTACCATATTGCACTTAAGTACTTTGATTGTGAGCACTTGATTATAAGTAACTTTGCAAGTACATGACGTCAAAGGAGCATCAAAATAAAGCCGATATTAAGCAGACAGGCTACTAATACTCTGATGAGAGTTAGTTGCAAAGTTACTTATAGTTAGTAGAATGTCTACATGGGACCATCAAAATAAAGTCTTACCGAAAGTTCAATCAATCAATATTCGTGTTCAGTGTAATAGTTGTACAACAATAATTTTTAAAGACTAAAATTATTGTCTTTTAATATGTATTTAATTTATTTAATATAGTTTATTAATAACCAATATTAAAATAAACCATATTTGCTAACTAAAGATAGAATTATCATAAATAATTTATATTTTATCACATAACTGCACAAATATTTCTTATAAATGTTTTTTTTTTTCATAATTTCCCTACTTTCACGTCAAACTCGTCTTGTTTTAGATTCTGAAGAAGTGATTTTAAAATAATGCAAGTTTGTCAGTCTAAACCATATAATTTTCTTTATGGAAAGCAGAAGCTTGGACATTTTTAATATTATGATTTCACATGCCAGATTCAAAGTATATCTCAGTTAAATACATTAGTACTTCACTGAATTATGAATTATGAATTAAAGTATGTGTGATGCTCTGAATGTCCGCTCAGATGTGGGAATGTGAGTTTGTGCACCTCAATGGACTCTTCATTGGCCTGAATCCGTCACGTCGCTCAGTCTCGGGTCGTTCTCGCACGGGTGGTTAAAATATCCGCCTGCTGGACACTGAGGAGGGGGTTGACCAGCCTTTGTCCAGGAGCTCTCAAACATCTGTGTTATTTTTAAGAGGCAAAATGTCAGTGTGCAGTGAACAGGCGGAAAGATGGACCATGTGTGGCTGAAACCGGGGCCGGTCAAAGCCTCATCTCCGCACCGGAGTGACCAACACTAACATAACGAGAGACAGTGCCAGTAAAGACTGGGAGAATTCAGGGAGATAGGGAAACTTTTTCCAAGTAATATCAATGGCAAAATATATTGCCCCTATATTGCTACATTGCTATTTGATTTTGATCAAATAAATACAGAATATTATATATATATATATATATATATATATATATATATATATTAGGGCTGTGCAAAAATTAATTGCGATTAATCGCATCCAAAATAAAAGTCTGTGTTTACATAATATATTTGTGTGTGCTGTATATAATTATTTTGTATATATAAATACACACACATGCATATATATATTTAAGAAAATGTGTTATTCATATATAAAATATTTATATTTATATAATATATATTATGTATTTATAAATATATACAGAATTTAAGCGCAAATAATTCTTAAATATATACAAGCATGCATAGGTATTTATATATACAAAATAATTATATAAAGCATACACAAATATATTATGTAATCACAGACTTTTATTTTGGATGCGATTAATCACAATTAACTTTTGCACAGCCCTAATATATATATATATACACACACACAAACATTGTCACAGTTGTTCAATTAATTTCTGTTTTCATAAACTTCTAGTGTGTTATTTTCAGTCACGTGTTTCTTATTTGTTGTTTTCCGTAACACTTTTGTAGTAGTAGTTCACCCCAAAATGAAAACTCTGTCAGTAATTACTCTCCCTCATGTTGTTCAACCCCGTAAGACTTTTGTTCATCTTCGCAACACAAATGAAGATATTTCTAATTAAATCTGAGAGCTGGATCACTCCTCCATAGGCTTCGGGGATCGAAACTTGCCGGCCCAGAAAAGTTATTAAAAACATTGTTAAAGTAGTCAGAGTGACTACAGCGGCTCAACCTTAAGTTTATCAAACGACGAGAATACTTTTTGTGAGCAAAAAACAAAACAAAATTACGACTTTTTTTAACTATTGTCAACTATTTTCGAGTGAGTAACAGCGCAGCGCATCTGTGTTGTACGTCACACGCAGGCTCACTATAGAGCATCACAGTCCCGTCCACAGCCGGTGCCGGAAGTAAAAATTCAATACAATTTCTCCATTGACATTTGATATATAAGCCATAAAAACGTAACCATCATAGACTGTAAAAAAAGATGGACGACGCTCCCTTCGCTCTTTTCCATCAGAGAGAACTGAAGCCGCCAGTGTCTCGATATGACGCTGACATCTTGGAACTTGAGTCTGCGCACTTGCGCGTTTCGGGACCAGTCATGCGCAGTCGTGCTTCAGTGACTACCTCGCACAGAGAACCTGTCAATCACAGCTGTCAATCATGATGTCAGAGCATGAGACGTTGGGGGCGATCGAGACGTTTTGGCTTCACTTTTGAGGGTTGTGCGGCACGCTTGGTAACCATACATGGTAGACTTAAAACCAGCTACGGCTGTACTAAGCGATTGTATGTGCTCATATAAACGCCAAAAGTTCATGGGGCACTAACCTTGTTTTAAGATAAATGCCTTTTAGCGGACCCTAAATTCAATCACTAATTATCTTTACTACGGCGGTGAATCAATCAAAAACCAACTTTAGCTGGACAATAACTTTATTCTACAGCTGCTGTAAAGCCAAAACAATATCTGTTACTTTAATTTATCACTGTAAAGCTGCTTTGAAATAAAATATATTGTTAAAGGCGCTATATAAATGAAGGTGACTTGACTTGTTTATGGACAGCACTGAAACCGTTTCATCGACCTGCATGGACTGTGTCTTACCTACATTGATCCCATCAGGTTTCCCATCAGCACCATCACCACCGAGCTCAGCCAGTCCTTCGCCTCTGCTGGACACTTGCAGTCCTTCTCCTCTGGGTACGCCATGTTGTGAACGTTAAGCCTAAGGCCACTTTTACACATAGCCGGGTATTTAGAGAAACAAATATTTCCCCCCTCCGTTTTCAATAATAACATTGTGCACACAACATTGTTTTAAAGAAAGTTGTCATTTACATCAACCCGCATAAATACGCCGTCGAGCGCCATCATAACTCGGCCAAATCGGGTGCTCGCATGACGTGAAGCATTTTCTGGCGCATAATGTGACGTTTGAGAACCTTAAACCCCGTTTCTCCCAATTCACACTTCAACACATAACCGGCGTTATCACAAATCTCCACTTTGGCCGGAGTTTTTAGACATAATCGTTTTATGTGATAAATCAGGGTTTTGGTGTAAATGAGAGGCCAAACCACAGGGAAATATCTGCGTCTTCCCTTCGTGTAAACGGGGCATAAGGTTGTGCAACCAACAGCCTCATCCGAGCGAAAGGATTCTTTGGCTCCGCCTCCTGCCTCTGATCCCTTCCTCCATCTCAGCCAGTCGACCTGTCGTCTCCTTGGCTCCTCCCATCTTCGGCTCCACCTGAGACCCTCGGCCTTGCGGCTCCACCGGGTTCCTCGACATACTGGGTTCCTCGATATATATATATATATATATATATATATATATATATATATATATATGTGTGTGTGTGACTTGTGTTTGCAAGGAGTCTGGATGCACACAGGATAATTTAGAGCTACAGACAATACAAATGAAAAAGGTCGATTTTTGGTCGATTTTGAAGTTTCCACAAAAAAGAGTTCATCATGCCTTCGTCTATCAATCCCAATGCTCCAAATAGCGGTTAAAAATCTAAAAGTATCTTTATTTTTTCATTTTCTGAGAGGAGTACCTTTCCTTTGTCCATGGAAAACTATCTTACTTGCGCTTACTGACAGATCTGAAGCTCCTCAGACACAATGCACAATCCAGTATTTCAAAATATCTGTTCTGGCGAGTATTCACGCAAACATTATCTGTTATGTCTTATGTGACGGTGTAACTGTTGGGAAAAAAACATCGGATGTGTACAGTAGGTCTTAATGCTGTCTGTCTCACTAATGTTAATCAAACAAACTGTGGTATCATGGAAAAAAAATATACTTAAAAATTAATATAACTATTTTTTGTTTTGGATTTTTCTCAAAATTGACTTTGCTGACTAATCAATGAAAATAACAATAACTTGTTTTTTAAAACGTGCTCAATGCAACCAGCACGGGCATATATACAGTAAACATATATATATATTACACATCTTTTGTTAGATGCAAGTAATTGAGATTTATATGTATATATTTGAGTAACTTAGATATAGATAAAGTCACAACAGCTTTCTAATAAATTCGCATTTATTAACGGTTGGTTCTGTATAGACTGACATGACCTCTGTGTCCCAATGGAGACATGCATCCGTTATATCACTAGTCTAGTCTAGCGGGTTCAGGGTCTCGTCAGCGGTCATATTAAGGACTCATGTTGTCGTCAGCCAACACAAACACTTCATCACATTCATATCACACATACGCACAGACACTCGCAAACCCACAGCTCAACACTCCTCTCCATTAACAGTTCTATTCCGCTCTATAGAGCCACTTAAAGTTCCTGATTCTGTGCTTTTGAAGAGTGCTAGTACATTTACTCCAAGGGAGTCCATTTCTTTCTTCGGCAAGTAGCAAGTGGACCTATAGCTGTATCTTTCATCTGGTAAAATTAGCCTGTGAAACATCTCATCATATTGCTCACACATTAACATATTAGCTACTGATCCAGCAGGAGAACATGCCATTCATAAACCCAAAATTTGATAGAGAACCTAAAAGCAACAAAAAGATAAATGAGACTCAAATTGACATGGTTGACGATCAGTAATGATTTGCAAAGAATTTTTGAAGGCTTTGTTTTTAATATTATACCTCAAACAACGGAGCATTTTGAGGAGAAACCTTTACTTTTCTAAATCATACAAACATACATGTTTTAACCTGGCGGACAATAAAACTGCAGGAAAAAAATCCCAAATAGTGCAGGGACTTGAGAGGTGGGCTCTTTTGAAGTGAGCCAATAAGCATTCACTTACACCTTGGCAACCACCCCCAAACCCCTAGCAACACACTAAAAATCACCCGCTTCGTAACCACGATGAAACGTCCTAGTAACTGTACCCATCCTGAAGACCTCAGAACAACTGGATACTGTAGCAGCACTTAAAATCACTTACACAAACCTTAGAAACCACAACAAGATACCCTAGTAACATCCTGAAAACATTAGAAACTGATAGTCCTACATTAAAAAACACTCTTAGGAAAATGCATAGCAACAACTTGGAAACCACCCACAACATTCTAATACAATGCACTAAAAATCACATAGAACACCTTAGCAACCACATTGAAATGGCATATTAACCACCCTGAGCAACTTAGAAACTGATGGCCACAGGATAAAAAAACACCTTAGCAACTGCATAGCAACACCTTGGCAACGACCCAAACCACACCCTAGCAAATGCATGGCAACACACTAAAAATCACGTTGACCACCTTAGCAACTACATTAAAATTTCATAGTAACCATCCTGAGCACCTAAGAACCTGAAAAAAACCCCACTAAAATCATCTTAGCAACTACAAAGCAACACATTGGCAACCACCCACAACTCCCTAGTAACCGCGTAACACCACACTGAAAATCGCTTTAAACACATTAGCAACTACATTGAAATGCAATGGTAACCATGATGAAGACCTTAGAAACTGACAGCTAAAACAACACTCAGAACACCTTAACAACTACTTCATCAGTGCCTTGGCAACCAGCCACAACACTCTAGCAAACGCATAGCAACACACTAAAATCACTTAGAAAACCTTAGCAACCACATTGAAATACCCAAGTAACCATCCTGAGCTCTTTAGAAACTAATGGCCACATGTTATAAACACCTTAGCAACGGCATAGCAACACCTTAGCAACCACTCACAACACTCTAGTAATGTATAAAAACACACTGAAAATAGCTTCAAACATATTAGCAACCAGAACGAGATGCCATAGTAACAAACCTGGGCTCTTTAGAAACTGAAGGCCACATGTTAAAAACACCTCAGCAACGGCATAGCAACACCTTAGCAACCACCCACAACACTCTAGTAAACTTTACATTAACCATAGCGTCAGTTCTGGCAGGTCATGTTAGTCATGCTCACATCAGCTGACATACATCTACCTATAGGAATACGCCTATCACTGTCCACATATATAAGCTCCTTCAGTATTATCAGCAGCTATCGTGTTTCTCATGAGCTGATTACCCTCCTCCCTCCCCAGCTCCTCCTCTCGTCAGTCAATATGGCATTCTAATTCCCCTTGAATATTAGAAAATATTCTTGAATTATGTTGTGCTTTAAAATCTTGAATTAATGATATCTGAGATTAATGATATCCACATTGAGATGCCATGGTAACCACCCTGAGCACATTAAAAAACTGATTTACACGTTAAAGTAACTGCATAGCAACACCTTAGCAACCACCACAACACCCTAGTAATGTTTAGAAACACAATGAAATAGCGTCAAACACATTAAGATCCCGATTGAAACACCATAGTAACCATCCTAAGCACTTTAGAAACTGATGGCCACGTTAAAAAAACCTTAGCAACTGCATAGCAACACCTTGGCAACCACCCACAATCACACTTGTGTATCGGGGGCAGCCGTCTGTCTAGCCTTTGTCTCTGTCTCCGTCTGATCTCTCTGTAGTTCACACCTGATCCCGAACCACTGCACTTCACACAGGAATTTTCCATTTTCTATTTTCTCTTGCAGCTCGTCCCGCCCCTCCTTCCACCCCCAACGGCCCCTACAGCCGCCACAAAGACAAATGTGGCACTCTCTCTAACAAACCACTAGAAAACACCAGCCCTTCATTTAATATATACATTATTATTATTATTTTATTCATATTAATAAAATTATTATATATACAAAGCATATATACATTTAGGAGGTTCTTGTAAATAATCGGAGTATAGAGATATTACTTTATTTTTCGCTGATTGCTCAGGTGATTTTTGACAGTGAAGTATCTTGTCCTGAGGAGGTCCTTTAGCGTGGGAATTGTGTGGTTTTATTCGGGTCATTCAGCATGCCCTCTTACCTGTCCCCGACCCCTGAACTCTCCGTCAATCTCTCTTCACCTTCCTTTTCCTTTACCTCCACAATCTAAAGCCGCATCTCTCACTGCAGTGACCTCTCAATCACACCTGCTTTTTTGTGATGTTGTATTACTCGCATATGAAATCCGGTTTCCCCAATAAAAAAAATAAAATAAAAATAAAATTCTTTGAAAATTTATCTTTTCTCTTATTGGAATCAAAATGTGGATCCAAAACAATAGGATGATGTAATACGATCGAATTCACTGAGAAATGAAATTGCGAAAAAATATTACTAATAAGAAACTGGTTGTTTTACATTTTAATAGAGTTTTACACTTTTACAGAAGTAGAAATGTTTCAAAGTCAGATCAAATGAGTCAAGAAAGAAACGATAAAAAATGTGTCTTTATCTCTCATGCTGGAAAAGAAAGGTCAACTCGAGTGCATCGCATTACAGTATTGCACACAGTGGCTGAATTTGGAATAACATACCACCATACCAATCATACTATTTCTGCCATATTTGAAATGACAAATGACAATACTGTCCTTTGTTGTGCACAAATCTAGGTCAGTCCATGCAAACAGAGAATCTACATACCCGATCACCAGCTGGAGTGCCCTTGAGAGCCACCAGGGGGCAACCACAGACTATTGTCCTTCTCTGACCCCATACTTGCACTGTACACGTCTGCGGCACATTACGGCTCCGCCCAGGTTTTGTTCAATCCTCCACGCGGTACCAGCTCACACCAGGAGTATTTCAGAAGCGTTGCGACTGGATCCGCGAGACCCCATGATTTGCATGTCCGATGTAGTTTTTCTTGATTTTTCGTGTTTTTTCTTGATTTTTGGGGTTCTACTATGGTTAATTGTTATGTTTTAATAATAATAATAATAATAATTCGTTACATTTATATAGCGCTTTTCTGGACACTCAAAGCGCTTCACATAGAAGGGGGGGATCTCCTCAACCACCACCAATGTGCAGCATCCACCTGGATGATGCGACGGCAGCCATAGTGCGCCAGAACACTCACCACACACCAGCTTACTGGTGGAGAGGAGACAGTGATGAAGCCAATTGGTGTATATGGGGATGATTAGGAGGCCATGATGGACAGAGGCCACTGGGCAAATTTGGCCAGGATGCCGGGGTTACACCCCTGCTCTTACGAAAGACATCCTGGGATTTTTTATGACCACAGAGAGTCAGGACCTCGGTTTAACGTCTCATCCGAAGGACGGTGCTCTTTTTGACAGCATAGTGTCCCCATCACTTTGCTGGGGCATTAGGACCCACACAGACCACAGGGTGAGCACCCCCTGCTGGCCACACTAACACCTCTACCAGCAGCAACCTGGCTTTCTCAGAAGGTCTCCCATCCAGGTACTAACCAGGCTCAGCCCTGCTTAGCTTTAATGGGCAACCAGTCTTGGGCTACAGGGTGATATGGCTGCTGGTTTTGCCTGGTTTAATTGTATTTATTGTTGTGCTTATTGCTATGTACTACTTTGCTGTACTGTAGCCTAATACACTTAAAAGTTCCTTAATGAATGACAAGTATAAACGATTTGTGTGTTTTAGTCTTTTAAAATACATCCTCAATGATCTTGTATCTATATTTCACATACAGTGCCTATGAGCACGAGGAGAACACTGGCTTTTGGACGCGGCGTCTGTCAAAAATAGCCTAGGCGCATATCTTTAGCGAATCCATTGCCTGGACTCATCGGCACTCATTGCTTTCAGCGGTGTCTCATTTACCTTGTTTGTTCACCCTTTATAAGCCTGGTCAATTCTGTCATTCATTGCGAAGTCTTGCATGTGTCTATACTGCATTTCTGAGCATTCATGTCCCTTGGCTTTTTGGATTCTCTGCCGGTTGCTCTGGATTTGTCTGTTCTGTCTCTGCCCTAGACTCTGTAATTGTTTGGACTGTTTGCCTGTGTTTTGATCTTTGCCTGTTTGTGTGGATTACGATTGTAGATTAATAAATACTGCGTTTGGATCCTCAACCTTCATGTCTCAAAAGCAGTTTCATAACACTTATCCATTAGTGGATACCGCAGTTCAACTCATCCGTTTGCAGCAAGGTAACATATCACTCGAGGACCACACCCGATATTTCCTAGACCTTGAGCATCTCACTTTCCTTATTTTGCCCTTATTGACTTAATGATTGCTACCAATCCCAACTCGCATTTCCAAATCTGTGATGGTCCTTGAGGATCAATGGTTGAGTTTTTGGACTATGCACTGCTATTGAGTGGGTCTTCCTACATAGTTGTGAAAGTAGAGGAGGACGCTTCCCCCCAAATTTTTTTTTTTGCAAGACACACCAAGGTCCGGAGCTTGGTCCATCACGGTCACCAGTGTGTCCTGTTATAATGGTCGCTAGTCCTGTGCTTTTTGCATCCTGTGGTTCACAACATGATAGCCTGTGATAGCCTCACATCATAGCCTGTGCACAACATGACTGCCCTGCCAGAGTCTCCAATCCTCATAGACGCCATGCCAAAGCCCGACACCAACGCAGAGGTCGTACCCGAACTTCCTGTCTGCCTTGATGCGACTGCACAGGTCGTACCCGAACTTCCTGTCTGCCTTGATGCGACCGCAGAGGTCATACCCGAACTTCCTGTCTGCCTCGTTGCGACTGCAGAGGTCGTACCCGAACTTGCTGTCTGCCTTGATGCGACCGCAGAGGTCATACCCGAACTTCCTGTCTGCCTCGTTGCGACCGCAGAGGTCATACCCGAACTTCCTGTCTGCCTCGTTGCGACCGCAGAGGTCGTACCCGAACTTCCTGTCTGCCTCGTTGCGACCGCAGAGGTCGTACCCGAACTTCCTGTCTGCCTCGTTGCGACCGCAGAGGTCGTACCCGAACTTCCTGTCTGCCTCGTTGCGACCGCAGAGGTCGTACCCGAACTTCCTGTCTGCCTCGATGCGACCGCAGAGGTCATACCCGAACTTCCTGTCTGCCTCGTTGCGACCGCAGAGGTCATACCCGAACTTCCTGTCTGCCTCGTTGCGACCGCAGAGGTCGTACCCGAACTTCCTGTCTGCCTCGTTGCGACCGCAGAGGTCGTACCCGAACTTCCTGTCTGCCTCGTTGCGACCGCAGAGGTCGTACCCGAACTTCCTGTCTGCCTCGATGCGACCGCAGAGGTCGTACCCGAACTTCCTGTCTGCCTCGTTGCGACCGCAGAGGTCGTACCCGAACTTCCTGTCTGCCTCGATGCGACCGCAGAGGTCGTACCCGAACTTCCTGTCTGCCTCGATGCGACCGCAGAGGTCGTACCCGAACTTCCTGTCTGCCTCGATGCGACCGCAGAGGTCGTACCCGAACTTCCTGTCTGCCTCGATGCGACCGCAGAGGTCGTACCCGAACTTCCTGTCTGCCTCGTTGCGACCGCAGAGGTCGTACCCGAACTTCCTGTCTGCCTTGATGCGACCGCAGAGGTCATACCCGAACTTCCTGTCTGCCTTGATGCGACCGCAGAGGTCATACCCGAACTTCCTGTCTGCCTCGTTGCGACCGCAGAGGTCGTACCCGAACTTCCTGTCTGCCTCGATGCGACCGCAGAGGTCGTACCCGAACTTCCTGTCTGCCTCGTTGCGACCGCAGAGGTCGTACCCGAACTTCCTGTCTGCCTCGATGCGACCGCAGAGGTCGTACCCGAACTTCCTGTCTGCCTCGATACGACCGCACAGGTCGTACCCGAACTTCCTGTCTGCCTCGATGCGACTGCAGAGGTCGTACCCGAACTTCCTGTCTGCCTTGATGCGACCGCAGAGGTCATACCCGAACTTCCTGTCTGCCTCGATGCGACTGCAGAGGTCGTACCCGAACTTCCTGTCTGCCTTGATGCGACCGCAGAGGTCATACCCGAACTTCCTGTCTGCCTCGATGCGACCGCAGAGGTCGTACCCGAACTTCCTGTCTGCCTCGTTGCGACCGCAGAGGTCGTACCCGAACTTCCTGTCTGCCTCGTTGCGACCGCAGAGGTCGTACCCGAACTTCCTGTCTGCCTCGATGCGACCGCAGAGGTCGTACCCGAACTTCCTGTCTGCCTCGTTGCGACCGCAGAGGTCGTACCCGAACTTCCTGTCTGCCTCGATGCGACCGCAGAGGTCGTACCCGAACTTCCTGTCTGCCTCGATGCGACCGCAGAGGTCGTACCCGAACTTCCTGTCTGCCTCGATGCGACCGCAGAGGTCGTACCCGAACTTCCTGTCTGCCTCGATGCGACCGCAGAGGTCGTACCCGAACTTCCTGTCTGCCTCGTTGCGACCGCAGAGGTCGTACCCGAACTTCCTGTCTGCCTTGATGCGACCGCAGAGGTCATACCCGAACTTCCTGTCTGCCTTGATGCGACCGCAGAGGTCATACCCGAACTTCCTGTCTGCCTCGTTGCGACCGCAGAGGTCGTACCCGAACTTCCTGTCTGCCTCGATGCGACCGCAGAGGTCGTACCCGAACTTCCTGTCTGCCTCGTTGCGACCGCAGAGGTCGTACCCGAACTTCCTGTCTGCCTCGATGCGACCGCAGAGGTCGTACCCGAACTTCCTGTCTGCCTCGATACGACCGCACAGGTCGTACCCGAACTTCCTGTCTGCCTCGATGCGACTGCAGAGGTCGTACCCGAACTTCCTGTCTGCCTTGATGCGACCGCAGAGGTCATACCCGAACTTCCTGTCTGCCTCGATGCGACTGCAGAGGTCGTACCCGAACTTCCTGTCTGCCTTGATGCGACCGCAGAGGTCATACCCGAACTTCCTGTCTGCCTCGATGCGACCGCAGAGTAGGGGTGCACGATATTGACAAAAATGTGATATTGCGATATCGATAATGAATATTGCGATATCGATATTAATTTCGATATTTTGAAATGGATGTAAAACTACAAAAGTTATAGGAAAACACATAAAAAAGATTAATAAATAAAACAAGTTTTCTTACAACATAAGGTTTATTTCAACTGACAGTCATATTGGACTGGTACAGCATGAATATATAAATAATAACCATGTCTACAGAACAGGACATGTTTTACTATGTTAGTTGTGTAGGCCTACACTACAGTCAGTGTAAAAGACAATAAATAAGCAAGTCCATAGAACACACTATATGCAACATAAACGCCACTATATGCGTTTTCTTTGACCGGATAGCTATCTGATCATGAAAAGACCAGTTGTAAATGCCCTGTGGAACGCATATGTGACGTAACGTTACCGGTATTTGAATCTAATCGCTCAAACCACTTCAGGAGGTGGTCAGGGCCGCATTCCAGACGAAACTGGACAAATATAAATGTATCTCGTTATTGAATAAACCACATATGTAAAATTGACTCCTTCCAAAAACGCTAAAAATGAGAACGTTACAGGCTTAATGTCATGTTATGGCCAGATTTGACGACGCGCGCGACTGCAACACGCAGATCAGCTGAGCATCTCTTCATTATGCCAACGCGCAAACTATGGCAAATCAAAGTGAAAGTAAGTCACAGACGCTTTTACACAGTTATCTTCATTAAAAGTAAATGAATGATCTTATTTTACCTGATGATCGTATGCAGCCAATTTGCTTTCGGTGACGTAACTTACGCGCACTCCATTGAATCTGCATATAGCGCGGGAATTAAAGATCGTATTTTGATAAATCAGATATCCGATCAGTGAAAACGCATGAAGTTGCCAGATGGCCTGATGTTTATGCTTGTGCGCGTCGAGCCGGCCAACTCGAGCCGGCCGGGGCAAGTGTGTGTGTGGGCGGACTGTGTGGTAGTAGAGCAAGTGAGACGTGAGAGAGTGACGGCGATTAGCTTTGAAGCGAATAGCGACTCTTGAGAAAAACAAAGTGTCTCCCCTGTTCTTTCTGACCACTGTGGGAAATCTGTAGCATGAAAAGTTAAACCCCTCCTTGATTTCATGTTGTTTATGGAGAAGGAGAATCAGGAAATGAATCGGTGGAAATGAAACGGTGACGGACGCATCATAAACAAAATATTGCATAAATATCGCGAGACTTTCGATATGTATATCGAGCAACGTGATATCGCGATAACGATATTGATTCGATATATCGTGCACCCCTACCGCAGAGGTCGTACCCGAACTTCCTGTCTGCCTCGTTGCGACCGCAGAGGTCGTACCCGAACTTCCTGTCTGCCTCGTTGCGACCGCAGAGGTCGTACCCGAACTTCCTGTCTGCCTTGATGCGACTGCAGAGGTCATACCCGAACTTCCTGTCTGCCTCGATGCGACCGCAGAGGTCGTACCCGAACTTCCTGTCTGCCTCGTTGCGACCGCAGAGGTCGTACCTGAACTTCCTGTCTGCCTTGATGCGACTGCAGAGGTCGTACCCGAACTTCCTGTCTGCCTCGTTGCGACCGCAGAGGTCGTACCCGAACTTCCTGTCTGCCTCGTTGCGACCGCAGAGGTCGTACCCGAACTTCCTGTCTGCCTCGATGCGACTGCAGAGGTCGTACCCGAACTTCCTGTCTGCCTCGTTGCGACCGCAGAGGTCGTACCTGAACTTCCTGTCTGCCTTGATGCGACTGCAGAGGTCGTACCCGAACTTCCTGTCTGCCTCGTTGCGACTGCAGAGGTCGTACCCGAACTTCCTGTCTGCCTCGTTGCGACCGCAGAGGTCGTACCCGAACTTCCTGTCTGCCTCGATGCGACTGCAGAGGTCGTACCCGAACTTCCTGTCTGCCTCGTTGCGACCGCAGAGGTCGTACCTGAACTTCCTGTCTGCCTTGATGCGACTGCAGAGGTCGTACCTGAACTTCCTGTCTGCCTCGATGCGACTGCAGAGGTCGTACCTGAACTTCCTGTCTGCCTTGATGCGACTGCAGAGGTCGTACCTGAACTTCCTGTCTGCCTTGATGCGACTGCAGAGGTCGTACCTGAACTTCCTGTCTGCCTCGATGCGACTGCAGAGGTCGTACCTGAACTTCCTGTCTGCCTTGATGCGACTGCAGAGGTCGTACCTGAACTTCCTGTCTGCCTTGATGCGACTGCAGAGGTCGTACCCGAACTTCCTGTCTGCCTTGATGCGACTGCAGAGGTCGTACCTGAACTTCCTGTCTGCCTTGATGCGACTGCAGAGGTCGTACCTGAACTTCCTGTCTGCCTCGATGCGACTGCAGAGGTCGTACCTGAACTTCCTGTCTGCCTTGATGCGACTGCAGAGGTCGTACCTGAACTTCCTGTCTGCCTTGATGCGACTGCAGAGGTCGTACCCGAACTTCCTGTCTGCCTTGATGCGACTGCAGAGGTCGTACCTGAACTTCCTGTCTGCCTTGATGCGACTGCAGAGGTCGTACCCGAACTTCCTGTCTGCCTCGATGCGACTGCAGAGGTCGTACCCGAACTTCCTGTCTGCCTCGTTGCGACCGCAGAGGTCGTACCCGAACTTCCTGTCTGCCTCGTTGCGACCGCAGAGGTCGTACCCGAACTTCCTGTCTGCCTCGTTGCAACCGCAGAGGTCGTACCCGAACTTCCTGTCTGCCTCGTTGCGACCGCAGAGGTCGTACCCGAACTTCCTGTCTACCTCGTTGCGACCGCAGAGGTCGTACCCGAACTTCCTGTCTGCCTTGATGCGACTGCAGAGCTTTTGAACATATTCATATATTCAAACAAATGACACAAGTTTCAATAGAAATTCAGCTGCACAATCTAACCATATTTCAAAGACAATAGAATTAATTATGAAATTACATATAAAGATGTACCTACAGTAAGTGGGTCAAAAATCACTCTAAGTTCAACTACTTGCATTTATTATTATATTAAAATATAAATAATTTTCAGTTCATTCTAAATGACACGCAGTTAAGGATTCAAAAACATTACATTCATTTCACACCTAAGTATATTATTTCCATTATTATTATTCCTTTAGTGTGCTAAAGTTGACTTTTTCACAAGGGTCCAAGACTTTGCAGAACATTTAATTTCGTCAGAATGCGCTGGGAATGGCTAGCAGTGGAAAACGACCTGGAAGGACTAACTACCCATACTAACCAGCTAAACCTTGACCCCTTCAGACCTGACGTTGGTTTAAACAATGTTTAAGTAGCAATTTGACTATCGGTTAACAATATGCTGTAGCTTGTGTCACATTTCAGAGGTTAGGTCTTCATTTCAGAGGATGTTTAAAGATTACGAACAGACTTTTAAAATTTGAAAATCAAGAAATTTTCAAGAATGAAAAATCAAAAATATGCATTAAGAATGTAAATAGAGTGAATTCTGATTTTGTGTTGACTTTAAACTTTCTATTTGAAATGTGAGAAAGACGTAAATGTTAGTATTTGACTTCATGTGTATCCAGCGAGTGATGGAGAGAGGCTTTGATGCGGTGTGTGTGTGTGTACTGCATAGACAAGATTAATTGGTTGGAGCGACTTAATTTTTTTAAATTGAAATTTGTGTTTATGCCACAAATCATTAAGTTCCTCTAACTCAATGTAGCTTGTTAAACGTTAATTCAAAAGTTGTAATAACTCAAAATAATGTGTGCAAATTGTTGCGTTAATTTTTATTTGTTGAGCCAACATTATTTTTTAGAGTTTGTGAATGTGCGTGTGTGAGTGTTTATGTGTGTGGGCGATTGTGTGTGACTGTGAGAGTGTGTGTGTGAGGTCGGGCAGAGAGCAGGGTAACAGTACACCACTGCAGACAGCACTTAAACACTCAGCGAGAGACACTCTCTCAGCTCCTGTTTCATTCACCTGTGTGGATGTGTGTGTGTGTGTGTGTGTGGAGGAGAGCTCTGCAAGTTTCTACAGGACCCCCAACAGTGACGGCGCAGGGGCCACACTCATCCTGAGAGAGAGAGAGAGAGAGAGAGAGGTTACCTACTGCTGATGAGCTCGAAGAAATAAAGAAATACATACACCTATACCAAAATGTGTTTAAAATACATTTATTTCATACTAAGTACAAACCCATTAACATATTTACTGACGTATCGCTTGAGACTTACTGATATAAATATTATAATCAACTTTATTTGGATTGCTTCTTTATTGTACAATGCACATTTCTTAATATTAAACCTGAAGATGTGTTTTCGGCACTATTAAAAGGATAGTATGATATCTGGAAAAAAATGCAAGATATTTTAGGTGAACCTAAAGTTTATTTGCAATAGTTCCACTTTAGCACAATCAAATATACTTAAGGATATCTTTAGTTGAACTTCAGCACTTTTTCTGGATAACTAAAAGTCCTAAATTAGTTCCAATTTAGCAGACTTTAACCCAAAAAACGTATTTTGGAGAAATGTGGGCAAAATAGTTTTGATTTATTTTTTTTTAAAAAATACTTCCCATGATCTAAACGGTACGAGACTTGGCTACTTTTCCTAAATTTGCCTCCTGAACACACACAATTTTTTTGACTCAATTCTACAATGTTAAGTGGGTGAAAAAACTCCTTAATCTTGTATTTGGGTCAAAAATGGGCACCCATAGAAATGAATGGGAAAAACTGTAATTTAGAGCACACTAAAATAAGCCAAAATAAGACACCAGGTGACAGCAAAGTCACTTCATCTTTGGGTTTTAGCTCTAAGAACTTATTGGAATAATGTTTTAATGTAGTTAAAAAAAAAAAGCAAAAATAAAACATAAAAATAAGCATATTTTACATAGAAAATATCGTACATTTTGAAGTAAATAAATTCAAAAATACCCCCAAAATAAATGGAAATTATATCACCCGATCGTGGTTGTATCTCTATATTAGTGTTGCTTGATCTTAGACACAATTGACCATAACATTATTTTAAATAGACTCGAAAATGATGTTGGCATTAGTGAAATTTGCATTAGCATTGTATAAATCATACTTATCTGACCGTTATCAGTTTGTAGCACTAAATGAAGAGATGTCTTATCGATCACCAAGTTCAGTGTGGTGTACCACAAGGCTCAGTACTAGGACCGCTGCTGTTCACTCTATACATGCTACCCTTGCTAATTTGAAAGTCACGTTTTTTAGTATCTGTAAAACCAACCCGATCTCACGACAATTCGTATCGTAACAATTCGTATGACCTCACTCGTACGATTTAGCACGATTTTTGCTAAATCGTACATATTTTACGAGTTGGCCCCAGTTGTATGAATTCATACGAATGACCTACCCCTGACCCCGCCCCTAAACCTACCCATCACGTGGATTTAGACAAATAGTACTGGGAGCTGGAACCGGGAACACTTCCTATAACACCCGATGTTACATCATAAGAATAATGGCATCAACGCAGTGGCGTAACGAGCCAACACCGGGCCCTTATGTAGGATTATCAAGGCGGCCCCCTACTACAGCACGTGATGACCCAATGTCCACGAGTAGGCTAACATGAATAGGACAGGATAGGATCATAGAGATACACAGCATATACGAGATGAGATGACTGACAAAATCAGGAGTAGCCTATGCGCACCAAACATTAAAATAAAAATAAAAACACTGCTGGTGACGACGCACCTTGACACATTGTTACTCACTGCTATGACTGCACACACATAGGCCGAGGTCCAAATACGTAAAAAAGATGCTCACTTACATTATAGTGGGATTTTCCGGGCTTTACTCTGTGTGTGAGAAGTTGTTCATTAAATCCTTAAGATCCAAATGGCGCGCACGGGCATTTTCAATTGACAGTTTCACTCTCTCGCTCCATCTCAATCTCTGTGTCATCTTTGTAAAGAAGCTTCCTAGCTTTGGTAATTTATTAATTAATTTGTCAAATTCCTCTTTTTGTTAGCGCTTTTGAAAGCCACTTTTGTGTTTGTAATTTGTCGACTCCATATCGGTCTAATGTTTTTTTCTGTTTTGCACGCAATATGCATGTTCACCTGGGGATCGCCCAGTCCCAATTCGAAACATATTACACCAAAATCAATTATTGTTCGTTTCAAACATGTATTTAATGATCAGTAAAATATGTTGTTCAAATAAATTCGCGAAAAATTCAAATGCGATCAGAATAAAAGTAGTAAAATGCGATGGGGGCCCCACCCTGAGTTTTGTTGACATCACACTTTAATCCAGAGCAGCTATATATATATACATATATAGAAATGAATGAACTAAATTAATAACTTTTTTAAAACAAAAATGAACCATCACTGAACTTGTTTAAGCTGGACTGTGACACTATTTTCTTCTGGAAACAAACTTTGTTGTGTTATTTTCCTGTTATAAAGCTGCTTTGAAACAATCTGTATTGTAAAAAGTGCTTTATAAATAAAGGTGACTTGATTTGACACAGAAACACACACACACACACACACACACACACACAGAAAGTGCAAGACATGTAGACAAAAACAATGTGAGACATTGATATTTCTCTGGAATGTTCTTGTCACAGAGGACTGACACGTAACCATTGACCATTCAGAGGTGTGTGTGTGTGTGTGTGTGTGTGAGTAGCACTGTGATACAGGGTAAATCGTAGCTGTCCATCATACAGTCCTGTAGTTCTTTGTGTTGTGTCACACTCGGTTTCAATCTCAGAGACAGAGACTGTCAAACTGCGGATTCTCTTCATACTGTTCATTCCAGCTGCATATCTCTGATACTCCTGCACGATAATATCAGCTATTATTGAATAAACCTCGTACAGTTTCTGTTCAATTAGCATTGATATTTGATGTTAAATAAAGCACACAGTAAAAGCATCACTGCCAACATCTGCTGCCCTGCATTTGTGACATCTGTTTATTATATTGTGTAGTTAATCTTTAAAATAGATTTTATTAAAACAAACATATTTCAACGGCTTTGTGTGTGTGTGTGTGAGAGAGAGAGAGAGAGAGAGAGAGAGAGAGAGAGAGAGAGAGAGAGAGAGAGAGAGAGAGAGAGAGAGAGAGAGAGAGAGAGAGAGAGAGTGTGTGTGTGTGTGTGTGTGTGTGTGAAACAGGTCAAAATGTTCTTGGAAATATTTTGTGATGCCTTCTAATTTTTTTAATTCTTCTATTTTTTCAATTTAAATAAAAATACTGTATAATTATTATTGAATAGAGAGGAGCAACAGTTCATAATATATATATATATATATATATATATATATATATTAGGGCTGTCAAAATATTAATCGTGATCAATCACGATTAATTGCATCCTAAATAAAAGTTTGTGTTGATTTATATATATAATTTATATTATATATAAATATTTTATATATAAATATTTTTTTATTAATTAATTTATTTTTTATTTTATTTTAAATTATTATTTTTTCTTAAATATACATGCATGTGTGTGTATTTATATATATATATATATATATATATATATATATATATATATTACGGAGGCGTATTGCATTCACTTGAAGAAAAAAAATCTACTCTGTTTTTCTGAATTAACGAGTAAATTTTTCATGAGAAAAAAAAATTTGCTCTGTTTTTCTGAATTAATGAGTTAATTTTTCATGAGAAAAAATTTTTTCTCTGTTATTCTGAATTAATGAGTTAATTTTTCATGAGAAAATTTTTTTTTGCTCTGTTTTTCTGAATTAACGAGTTAATTTTTCATGAGAAATTTTTTTTGCTCTGTTTTTCTGAATTAATGAGTTAATTTTTCATGGAATTTTTTTTGCTCTGTTTTTCTGAATTAACGAGTTAATTCAGAAAAAACAGAGCAAAAACTTTTTTTCTCACGAAAAATGAACTCATTAATTCAGAAAAAAAGAAAAAAAATATTTTCTCATGAAAAATTAACTCATTAATTCAGAAAAACAGAGAAAAACTTTTTTTCTCATGAAAAATTAACTCATAATTCAGAAAAACAGAGAAAAACTTTTTTTCTCATGAAAAATTAACTCATTAATTCAGAAAAACAGAGCAAAAAAAATTCTCATGAAAAATTAACTCGTTAATTCAGAAAAACAGAAAAAAAATATTTTTCTCATGAAAAATTAACTCATTAATTCAGAAAAACAGAGCAAAAAAAATTCTCATGAAAAATTAACTCATTAATTCAGAAAAACAGAGAAAACAAATATTTTTCTCATGAAAAATTTACTCATTAATTCAGAAAAACAGAGTAGATTTTTTTCTTCAAGTGAATGCAATACGCCTCCGTAATACGTATATATATATATATATATATATATATATATATATAATTATACACAGTGCACCCATTAATCGTTTGACAGCCCTTATATATATATATATGAACTGTTGCTCCTCTCTATTCAACAATAATTATTGAAAATGAGTTTTTCTTACAAAAGTAAGTTGTTTTAGATAGTTATCAGAGCAAAGAAATATTTTCATGCCACTATACAAACGCAGAGCAATTCAAACCATGATGAAAGAAGGGCTGTATGCCACTTGTGTGGCAGCTTTCGTTCTGTCTTTCTCTGTCTCACACACACACACACACCTCGCCTGAAGCAGGAATGAGCTCTGGGGTGAGGGGCATCATTAAGGGTTTGGTTTATCTACATCTTAACCCTGCAGAACGAGGTATTCCTTCCCAAATCTCACACACGCTGAGCCAAACAATCCACTCTGAATGGGCAACAAGGAAACAGCATGTCGTTCTTTACAAAAGCACGGTTAGAAACAATGATTTCCCCATTGAGGTGCTTAATTGTCAGTCAGAGGTGGGCGAGAGACTCAGGCACGGGCGAGAGAGATGGAGTCAGGCCTTCACAATGCCTGCCTTTCTTTCACATTCAGGTGCCACAAAGCAGGTATCTCAAAAGAGTTAATCCCACATTCAGACCCCTGGCGGGACAAGAGGGGCCTTTCACACCGCAGAGGAGGTGCGTTTGTGTTTTAGGTGTGTTCTCTCCTCCCAGTCTCACTCCACACCTAAGCCTACGATTTCATCTCACGAGACAGAAAACATATTTCTGGTAAATTCTTTTTGTTCTTCGCTTAGGGGTAAAAAGACACCATTGAAGAGCCAGACCGATATATCGGCCGGCTGATATTCGGCATTTTCCAAAATATCGGTATCGGCAGTTATAATGGCCGATAAATGAATATTTCAAAAATACAATAAAAATGGACAAAACACGCTTCAATCATCTCTCCTTGGCCTGTTATATTGAAAATGTATGTTTTACAATATACAGTATGATGTTATCTATTGCTAAATTATGGCTCATCATAGACTAGCTAACCACAAAGCTAGCTAATGCCGCTATCGTCACTGGAAGACCGCTAACGTTAACATTAATGAGCTTGGAAACCACAATAAACTTTTTCTGCCTAAATAAAGTAATTATTACTGTATTTATAATTATAACTAGCATATCTCTAGTTACAGTCCCTGCATTGTAAAATGTAAGTTAGACTTGCGGGGAGTGAACATTTAGACATAGAGAAAAACTATCAAACGTATCTTGTGCATAAAAGTTAGCTTTTCTTTTGCATGTGTGTGAAATCCAACAATATTTAATAAAAAAATATTGTAATTATAAGGTAGCTTATAAGGCAATGTAGGGACTAATTATTATTTATTTATCAGAACTTTAATATATTTTGATGTTCCTCTGTTCTATTGTGACAATAAATGAAACAAGTTTCTTTTTAAAATGCTTTATCATTTTAGTTAAAACTCATAAATAACTATGTTAGGGAAATCTGTTAATGTTTTGTTGCGCGTTTCTGAAAAAAAAAAAATCATCGGCCGATATATCGGATTTTAAAACCCAAAAATATTTGTATCGGTATCGGCCTTCAAAATCCTTTATCGGTTGGGCTCTGTTTCGAGATTACCGTAAACAGATTCTGGTTTGAGAGATGAATATGTGCTGCGATCTCCTCTCAATAACACAATAAACACACGACTAGCATGCCAGCGGTGAGAAAACTGCAGGTCACGTCTCGTTTATTTATAAAGCACTTTATACACAGTATATTGCTTGAAAGCAGCAGCTCAACAGTATTAAACATGTAAAACCAGTATCAGTGTCTCTTTCAACTTCAGTTTCTACTATAAAGCGGCTCTCATGGGCCGAACAGAAGAAACGAACTGGTGAAGGTTTATGGTGCGTTCACGTGAAATGGCAATTACGGTAAATACCAAAAGCAGACGTGGAAATGCACATGAACATAGTAGAATATTTTGATGCGCGAGATGATGAGATGACCTTTGACCTTTGCAAAATGGCGGAGAGCGACGCGAGAGTCGTGAATGGTAAAAATATATACTATTCATGATCTAGAAAATATACAGCGATTTATTTACCGTTTGAGTTTTGATAAATCATCTTCTTAAGACTTAAGCAATCTAAAATAGTTTTAGCTAAATAACAGGTCTGGATCTCCATCTTTTTACCACATTACGACCACAAAAGCACTTGAACGCAACACACTGGCAAATACCAGTTCACAAGTGGAAAATATCATATTTCCATAGCATGTGAACGCACCATTACACCTCAAAGAAGGCGGAGCCACAGAGCCACACCCACCTATTACATCATCACCACACCAACCAATGGTGCTTTCTGGAAGGTTAGCTTTGTCAAGCTGTTTCGTTTTGGCCTGATTTTGTTCTGAATGACACCAGTTTGCTCTCATATATCAGGGCGCATTAGTATTTCCAGTAAATTAAATTCCATATTTTTTTCCCCTCATGACTTCTAGAGAGAAAAAAGCCAGAAACTGAACAAGGTTGAAGCTCGTCTGTGTTCGCACACAATAGAGTATACTTGGCTACGTGTTTGGCTGACGTCATTCATAACTGTGGTTATGAACTTTATTTTTTTCCCACCAGCACAAACATTCAGTCTGAAATGATTACGCATGCAATTCATCTGGTCAGAACAATGCCGGGGAAAAGCATTTGTCGGTACATGAGGGCACTGTACGCTTGCAGGCAACGGTTTCTAGTGTCTGAACTTGTCTGTGCATGTGTGCCTGACCGCACTAATCACTGGGTCGCTTCGGTGGCACTGTGCTTTTCATTTGAAAAGTTAGTCAAAGAAGATTAAATATGGGCAAAAACAAATAAATAACTGAATGTGAAGTTAGAAACAACACTGGATGTGTGAGGATGTCAGAAGGGACCTGCGTTTGTACAACTCGGGTTCGAAAGTTTCAGCACAAGTGTTAAATATAACAATATGTTTTATTAAAATTCCTGGCATTGTCAAATTTTCTTACATTTCTCAAAATGTACAACACTGAGTCCTAACAAGACAGCGACAAGCTCTTTTTTGGACAAACATACACACAAGAACAGCCAATCAGAAGGCATCTGATGTTTGATGTTTAAACTACAGTCATGTGGAGAAAGATTTTGGACCAATGACATTTCAGTGTGAAATTGAACAGGTGTTCCTAATAATCCTTTAGGTGAGTATTATATAATTTATGCTTATAAAGCTGAATGCATTGCATCAGATATACTATATATGAAGAGTTCAGATGCAAAAGCCTCTAAATGCCATTTGAAATTTTCTTCTTTAATGATGATTTTTATCAAACTTGTATATTTAAGTTCAGTAATTTCACTTAAATGGCAATGATAATTACCTATTAATTGTTATTTAAGTGAAATTACTGAACTTAAATATACAAGTTTGATAAAAATCCTCATTAAAGAAGAAAATTTCAAATGGCATTTAGAGGCTTTTGCATCTGAACTCTTCATATATAGATATACCACAATGTTTGAGGAATAGCAATACAATTTGTTTAGCAAAAACTGTAACTATTCTCAGTGGTGGATGAAGTACTTGAATATAAGTACAGATATCTTATTAAGATAGATATTACAAGAAAAAGTACAAAAATACTATTTTTAAAAGTAATAAAAATAAAAAGTACTGATCGATGCAGCATGTTTATTCCAGCAGCACTGGGTTCAACACTAATAAGGATGATTAGTGCATGCAATTAAAGTATTGCAAATGAGCAATATCTGTACTTTATTTTAAAGTGCCCTTGTTACACATTACATGTAGTTACTCAAGTAATAACTATGCATAATTACATAGTTAACTGTTAACTCAAATGCATAATTACACTGTAACATCGTAGTGTAACCCAAACCATTTATTGTATTTCCAACGCTTATTATACACTATAAAAACATGAATTATTAGTAACATTGTAGTATAATAAAGTTGAAAATGTGTTAGTAATATATGCTACCATATTTTAGAAATGGAGGGAAACACAATGTATGTAAATATGTGTAAAAATACAGACGTCTGTTAAAAAACATTTTAAGAGGAACCACTAATTTTATAGACGATTTGGTTCACAAATGTGAAGGTCATGACCTAAATATGATCTAATTTACAGCAACCGGTACTAAAACTCATTGGTAACTTTTCTCATTTAAGCTCGGGGACGATTGACTCGAAACAATGCTGGGTTGTTTGAACCCAAACTTGGGTAAAATATGGAAAAGTTTTATGGACAATTTTAACACAACTTCAACTGTACATTTTTTAATTGCATTTTTAACCCAACATTTGGGTTTGTCCATATTTGACCCAAATTTGGGTTGAAACAACCCTGTTTAGTGAGTGGGTCATTATGAGCGGATCATCGAATCAGTGAGTTGGATCAGTCAGATTCACCAATGAATCCTTTAGATTCAGATTCATAATATATTGATATATCCATATGAAGAGTTCAGATGCAAAAGCCTCTAAGTGCCATTTGAAATTTTCTTCTAGAATGATCATTTTTTATCAAGCTTGTATATTTAAGTTAAGTGATTTCACTTAAATGGCAATGATAATTACCTATTAATTATTATTTAAGTGAAATCACTGAACCTAAATATACAAGTTTGATAAAAATCATCATTAAAGAAGAAAATTTCAAATGGCATTTAGAGGCTTTTGCATCTGAACTCTTCATATATGGATCTCAAGCAATAAATAAACATTTTAAATATAATATATAAAAGCAATAAAACTATAATCAATAACATTTGTACACTTCACTTCCATGCACACGTATATAACACTCACTCTCATTCAGGATCAACAGGTTAAAATCCTTCATCAGTCAAACATCACTCTTGCGTCTCAGTGTTCACTTCTTCACGAGGAACAACATGTTTTTATGGAATTCAGTAAAAATGAGCAATATTACGCTTGGGAATGCAGAGAAGTAAAAGTAAAAGTTTTCCAAAATGAAAATACTCATAATAAAGTACAGATACTTGAAATATTTCCACCACTATAACAATAATGTCTTTTCTCGAGCCGCCAGGTGTTTTCTCCTCTTCGTTGGCGTTGTGAAGGGAAACCTGAGCTGGCTCCTTCATGCTCGCTCTTATCACACTTTCTGGACTCTGACTAAATACCCATTCATACAAACTTGAACACAGAAACATGTGTGTCTGTTGCACAGAACCTGATCTTACAGCTTCACCTATAGCAGAAACACACACTCTCTCTCCTCTAGTCAGGCTTCACATACTAAGTACCCCTTACACTGAAATATCACCTGCTCTCTACTCCTTTAATCACTTGACTTTGCATTCCTTCATGCAATTTAGGACAGCCTTTCGTGTACAGGTAGAAGGAACGAATTTCCAAAACAAAAAAGTGAAGCAATCCACAGCTGACATCACAATCCTCTCCGACTGCCGTCATCGAGTGTGACGCGACTGACATTGTTTTATTGCATCTGGACATATTTTTGCTAAAAATAAATAAATCACACAGGTATTTTTTTTAACCTGTTAACCCCCCCCCCTTTTTTGAATAGACATGAAAATGCACATTTCGAACTTAAATGGTTGTAATTCAAGAATGCTTTGAAATATAGGCATATGATTGGTCTTGTTTTAAAGAAGACATTTGGCAGATTTTTGTAGAAGTGAAATAAATTAAGAAAGTGAAACAGAAAAAAAGTTATAGAAGTTTGAGTTTATGGAAATGTACAATGTAAAAATATTAATTATTCATATTTTACTTAAAATATATATTTTCAAAACCTGGGCTACTCTAAAATGGCAGAAAGATCAAAGCCAAAAATTTGAACAAGTTGTGTTTCAAATTTTAGGTTGATATCTCAAAAAATGAGCTTTCAGTAAGATTTAGTTTGAGCGCAGTACCCAACTTTTTCACTAGGGCACAATCAGACTCCATTACTGCCCATATAATGGCGCCTGCATTTCCATTCGTGTTTTGAGTGATATGAACCATTATTTTCACAATTTTCATACAATTTCTGAAGTAGAGATCCTATTCAGAAGTAGTATGGGAAGTTTGGCAGATTTTGAAATGAATTGAACTTCTAAGAAACACATACAAAGCACACGCATGTAAGTCATAGCTAGCTGCCACGTCACAAATGGTGAATTTATTATTTTTTTTCTTGATATTTCAAACTTTTCAGACCTTTTTTTTCCCAAAATAATTGAATGGATTCTATCTTTTGAACTTTTGGCATGAAAACAAACTGAGGTATCTACCATTTTTTCATGATTTTTCATGTTTACTGCTATTTTAAAACAAAGGTCTGAACACGCCTTATGAGTATGAAAATATTCTTGTTTTATATTGATAAATTATGGCTCCTCTGTAATATATTTTGAAAATCAGTCACCAAATATGGAAACTAGAGATCGTAAGCTTTCAAATGATATATAGTTTGTCAATATTATTTAAGGTATTTACTAAGATATTATTGTTTTAAAAATATAGTGGCAAACGTCCCACCTGTGGGACGGTGACAGTTAAGTCACATAATTGCTGCAATCAAGAGCTTTTAATGCGTTTGAAAGAAGTCTCGTTTGGCTGTGTTTATTGGAATACAGTTTTTGTTGCTTTTGGATTAAACCTTGTGTATGTATATTTTGAATCTGTGTTCTTCATCTGGTGACAATATTATGATGTACTCCAGTTTTCAGTGTCACATGATCCTTATGAGGATTTGATGCTCCAGAAACAGTTATAATATCTTATACATAGTTGCGGTGCTTAATATTTTTATGGAAACCATACTACACTTATAGGATTCTTTGATGCATAGAAAGTTCAAATGAGAATTAATTTGAATATCTTTACATCACTTTTGATCAATTAAATGCATCCTTGCTATATAAAAGCATTAATTAACAAAAAAAAAAACAACAACGTTTGAAATGGTAGAGGTTATTCATTGATTAATGGTCAATTTCAATCATTTAATTTTTAAACGTTTTAATTTGATATACTTTAAATTCTGTAAAGCTGCTTTGAAACGATGTGCATTGTGAAAAGTGCTATGCAAATAAATGTGAATTGAATCGAATTCTATTTCCTTAAATTCAAATCATTCAACCTGTTGAATTCAAATCCAGGAAATGGGATTCTAAACTGATGCACAACTTTTGATCAATTGAATGTGTCCTATAATGCTAATAAAAGAATTAAAGATCAAAATCTTTTGAAATGGTAGTGGTTATTTGACTGATTAATGGTTAAAGGAGTTGTTCACTTTTGAAAAAACTTTTGCTGATAATTTACTCGCCCCCATGTCATCCAAGATGTCCATGTCTTTCTTTCTTCAGTCGAAAAGAAATTCAGGATTTTGATGAAAACATTCCAGGATTTTCTCCATATAATGGACTTCAATGGGGTCCAAACGGTTCAAGGTCCAAAAGACACTTTCAGTGCAAACTGCAAAGTGTTCAAAGGGCTTTAAACGACACAAGACGATGAATAAGGGTCTTATCCATCAAAACGATCGCTCATTTAATAAATAAATAACAAAGTTTAAGTTTTATAAGCTCAAATGCTCGCCTTGCTCTGTTCTGTGATGAGCGTTCGTGACTCTCCTGTTCGAACTCGTTCATCAAAATGAATGAATCTTTTCATTCAACGAACGAAACGAATCTATTGACTTTCGTTCATTTTGAATCGTTTAAAGCCCTTTGAACTGTTTGCACTGAAACTCTCATTTGGACCTTGAGCTGTTTGGACCCCATTGAAGTCCATTATATGGAGAAAAATCCTGGAATGTTTTCATCAAAAACCTTAATTTCTTTTCGACTGAAGAAAGAAAGACATGGACATCTTGGATGACACGGGGGTGAGTAAATCATCAGCAAAAGTTTTCAAACGTGATGTGAACTACTCCTTTAATAGCAAAAATATAATCTAGAATTAAAAACAGCTGTAATCAATTTCTTTAATTTCAATTATATGTCCTTCAATTCAAAATTGCTACATCAGTTCAAATCCAGGACCTGGACCGCACACACGCACCAGATTCGGCACGACTGATGTTCACCCGGGTCCCTGTTCACTTCAAAGGGGGCAATCGAGACCTGGCCAAACAAATGCACAAGTAGTAAAACTTAACAAGGTGTGAGCGTCCTCATGTTGCCCTGTTCATCTTCTGCATTGTGTTTCACAAGCTCAAATGTGAAGCAACACCATCTCATGCACGAATTGTATTGATCATGGAATTCATATGGTTTTACACACACTCCATAAAGTGCGTATCATAATGCACGTAAAACATAAATTGCATGATAGATACACACTTTGATGGATTGTGCTGCACCATCAGGTGTTTGAAGCAGCTCTTGTCTGTGATTTATCCGTGCATTTCAGAATTATGTTCCCGACCTCTTCACCTCAGTGCCATTTGTGTTGTCCCCCCCCCCCCGCTCTGTTCAGGCCATAAAACAAGCATGTTTCTGCCCACCTCCAGAGCGTTCCCCTGCCCCGGTGTCACCCACAGTTCAACGTCCGGTTGCCCGACCCGAAGCGTGCGATTCAGGACAGAGGAGACCCCTCTCTCCCTTCCCCAACACGCGCTTTGAAACTGGAAGCCACGACACCGACACGAGACTCTGCACACAAAAGGAGCGGGCGAGATTGATCAGCCGTGAAAGCATGAATCAGCGCTGAGAAATGTTAATGGGGTTATTACGCTGATCAATGAGCGCTTTAAAGACTTTTCATGACTGATGACGCCAGGGGAAATCCTTCATTAATTTGACGTTCGGAGCTATTGAAGTCTGCTTGAGAACACATGTTGTGGACTGCATGTGAAAACTAGGGTTTCTGGAAACGATGCCGCATGTTTAGTCATGTGATGCAGATATCCGTTTAGACCTGTGTTGTTAAAGACAAATGTTACTTCATACAATCTACATATTACATTCCTGCAAAGACGACGGCTGTCAAACGATTAATCGCGATTAATCGCACCCAAAATAAAAGTTTGTGTTTACATAATACATGTGGGTGCACGGTGTATAATTATTTTGTATATATATATAAATACACACACATGCATGTATATTTAAGAAAAAAATATTATTTATATATAAAATATTTATATTTATATATAATATAAATTATATATAAATCTATATACAGTACATGAAAATATATACAAGCATATGTGTGTATTTATATATATACAAAATAATTATCAGTCCCTCCACGATTTCACGATTTTTTTTGTGTGATTTTTGCGATCAAAAGGACTGATTTTGTGATTTCGCAAAAAAATTGCGATTTATATATAACATTTACCATAATAGTATAGTGCACACCCACATATATTATGTGAACACAGACTTTTATTTTGGATGCGATTAATCGCGATTAATCGTTTGACAGCCCTAGAAAAATGACTCGCAATTGCTGTCCTATTAAGATTTTGATTTAACTTTATTATGTCTGGTCTCTCGTATCAGCGTTTTCAGATGTTTCAGTGTGGATGAGACACTTGAAAACGTTAGTGTGAACAGAGCAAATGTACCCGGATTACCCTGTCGATTGATGCTATAATGTAATTTCGTTGCATCACTGTTATGACAATAAATTAATATAATTATTCAATGACCTGACATGAGCACCGGTGTTCTGGCAAACTTGAAAACAAGGCACTAGAAATGTAACATTAAATCCATAGATACTGTTTTAAAATGACTGTTGGCGCAATGTGAAATAAAGAAGCCAGAAATTAGATTTTATGGTCATACGCATTGCTTATACTTTTCGCAAGCCTCCCTTTTTATCTTTTCAGATGCATTTAAATCTAATAATCTCTAATAACTTTAAACATTTAATGAAAGGTCAATGAACCACATTTATGAACTGTCACAAACTCATAATCTCTGCTTGGAGAAAATTACCCGTTTGATTTTGGCCAAATTAAAGACACATTGTGTAGGAATCTGCATCAGAATTTAACAAGGCACACACACACACACACAAAAACATTTGTCCTCAGTTTAAAAAAAAAATACTTTGTAATGTTTTCGATGGTGAAGTTATTAAACATCTATGTTTAAAGAAATTTTTGCACTGACATTCAATCTTGTGGGCTAATGCTAATTTTTGATGCTAACAGTTTTGAAAAAATGAAATGTGAAATGTCATGGGTTAAAAATATTTTTAATATTAGATTATCTCTACCATAATTCAATCAATTATATATAGATTGCTGAAGGGATTACATATTTTTGAAAACCCCAAAACGAGTTGCATTTTAGCACTTCCGGTTTCATCGTTCGAATGTCGATGTTTTATTATTATTTTTTCAGCCAAACATGTGAACTCAATGGTCGCTTTCGCTGATTTGAGTTATTGATAGTGTTTATTGAATCATGTGACCATTTTGTTCATCTTTAGCTTTTTACTTTAGCCTATTGATGCTTCAAAATTCATAGTGTTAACTTGTAGGGTTATCATGATGATCAAAAAATTTAAGGATCATAAACAATAATTTAAAAATAATGTAAAAAACTAATGCAATAATTAAAAAAAACAGTGGTTTTTAATCGAGGTAACAAGATTGATGCGAATATGAGTTGGACTTCGATGGCAGTATTTATAATGATATTACTATGAAATGTTTTAGCGTTAAAGAGCAATATTATTCACCTGTGGTAGTAAATAAAACAGAGGTAACAATTAGGTTACTGTTTCGGACTCATTTCAACCAAGTAAGTGCAGCATGTCCAATGGTAAAGAGAGTAGTTGTTCAGCAATGGCCTCTTGTGGACAGACAATGCATTGCAGCCTAAATGATTATCAAAACTGGTCAATTTAAACAAATTCAGCTGCAGTGTATTATTTAATATTTAAAAAATACATTTGCATAATCCCAGCAGATAGAGATAGGTCTTCATTGGCTGCCCGCGAATAACATCTACAAGACATTATTAAAAAAAAAAAAAAAAAAAAAAAAACATCTACTGTGGTGGCCTCAGCATTATTAATGGCCTTACCTTTAATTATAGCCTTGTTGTAACAAATGCTATACAATAACAAGAACTATGGTACATTTTCATATAGAAAGTAGAATTAAGAGCTAAAATGTAAAATGTGTTTTGTTCTAATAAAGACCGATTAGGAACCAATGGCCTTTAGATATTCCACAAAAAAAAAAAAAAAAAAAAAAAAAAAAAAAAAAAAAACATACATCAGTAAGGGCATGATGAATTGAAAATAATATCTGTTAAGGAGAAGTATGGGAAAATGTTAAGAAAAGTTCATTTGACTTCCCATAGCACTTGAAGTAGAAAATTATTCTGTCAAACTGATTAAAAAAACAAAAAAAACAATTCTGCCATGATTTACTCACCCTAATGTCCTTCCAAACCCGTAAGACTTTCGGTCATCTTCAGAACACAAATAAATATTTTTTTTTATTAAATCTAAGATATTTCTGTTCCTCCATTGATGAAAGCTTTGCAACTAAGTTACCACTTTAATCCATATGCATTGAGTAGTTTCTAGTTTAGTAAACAATCATTTTATATGATGAACAGATTTATCTAGGCTTTTATTCACATTGATCACCGAACATGCTCAACCGAACATAACACGCGAGAACAAAAGTCCTAAAGACTTAGGTCTTTAAGATTTAACTAACCTCATTGGTTCTTGCACGTCAAGCAAACAAGAGCTTCTGTTTACCATGTGAATAGATTAATGTTTGTGAATAAAAGCTCAATTTTAATCTGAACAGCATATAAAGCGATCATGTCTCATCTGCGCCGTGTTGTGGCATCATGGTGTGAAGACAGAACAGCATTTAAAATCTTGACCGTTTCAAGATGGCGGACGTAGAGCGGTAAAATACGGTCGTGCCACCAAACCCACTCATGGAAGAGGAAAGCCAGCTTGCTTGATTTTTACCGGTATTTTTGGAGTTCGCGGCACCAAACTTGCTCGACGTTTGAATCATTTATTTAATGTACACAATACAGCAATAAATTCGATGGCGCCTTCATGAATATTCATGATATAACTATTGTGGGCGTGTCATTGAGAACGAGCACAAATCGCTAGTACTGTTGGATGGATTGTTTTGAAAAGGTAAAATCACAATGTTTAGCATAAACTGCAGTTCACATGGTTAAAACTATGCATAATTTGTGTAATATCATAAATCGTCTGAGCTGTTTTTCCTGATTGATTACAGGCATTCGGGATAAGGAAATGGATAAGGTACAGCAAACATGAGCAAATCATTTATGCTAGCCTAGCCTATGATTTTTATTTTGTGATGCTTTTACAGTAAAAATTAGCATAGGTACCTAGGTTTCATCCGTACCCTATAAGCTAGTCTGCCTAGCCTTCGTTTTTCCTGATAATAATAATTATAAACTAATAATAGGCTATGAGTCTAGTTTCAATGTTGCACTGCACAAAGTGCCCACAAGGCGTCAGTATATGTCAAAAGGACAGCTGGTGGTCAGTCAGTCATGCTGTGCCAACTATCTATTTTGAAAAACTTTAATAGATTAGGCCTACATTAATTTTAAGCTTAAGTAGTGTTTTTTTTTTTTTTTTTACCATATCATTGTTATTCTCCTCATAGAATATGCGTATTAATCGAAAAAAATGACCAAATGAGAGCTGAACCCACTCCAACCCTCCCCATCAAACATGTGTCCTCTCACTGGCTCATTATGGCGGTCTGAATCCTGGGGTCAGTTTGGACAAATTGGTCATGTGACCTTCCAAACCCTGCACACCTAACTCTGATTGCATCCTCTGATTGGTCCAGTTTTTCTTCTCTCTCGCACCTCTTTGTTTCTCCACTGACACCCAGCAGCATTTATGGCAGACCTTAAAGAGCGTCTCTATGGTGATTTGTTGGCCGCACTGATGGTGGAGAGGGAGAACGGTCATAAAGCGTGTCTGCTGTAGTCAGATAGGGTTTGACAAACATGCTGCCAACAAAGTGCCTGATAGAAACGTTTGAACACGAGAAAACATCAAAAATGTACACAAATCAATGCTAATGGATTTTATCTAATCCAAATAATACAGTGGTCATATTTTGTGAGGATATTTTCTTTGTGTTGTCCACTTTATGTCTTGATAAGGAGGAGTCTGAGGTGTTTTATGACACCAAATGCTCTCTGCTATGAATGATGGTTTTATGTAATTGCTTTTGCACTGTGAAATTACACTTAGTTCTGCCGTCATATACACACAGGGCTTAGGTTTACTTGTCCAATGAAACTAAAGCTAATGTGGCTAAGTCTGTTTCATTATCTGAAATTAAAAGTGTTTTTTTTTCATATGTACAGTTAAAAATTAATTTATAAATAAATGTACTTTTAAAACGTACAATTAAATGAAATTATTACATTAAAGAATAATTGATAGATAGATAGATAAATAGATAGATTAATATTAATAATAATAAAAATATTAGCATTATTTTTTGATTGATTTGTTTTTAATTTAATCATCAGCTAGTGTCATTTCATAAATATGATTGAATAAACTCAGGCACTATTATTTCTAAGTTTCACCACCACTCCACCCGTAATGAAAAATTCACAAAAAGTTTTTTTTTTTTAGAAACTTCGTTGTGTGCTGACAGCTGTATATGATGGACCCCCCCCTCACGTGACCCCAAATAATGCACAGTTTGCTAGATGATTAAACTGGCACATCTTACCCCACACTTCCTAAAGTTGACTCCCCCTGACCGTCACCCCTTTCGTCTTTGATAGAAACGAATTGATGTTTCTTAAAAGGTTCCATTAATAATTTCCAAAGACAAACTTAATGGTTTGAGAATCCATTAAACAACTCGAGAGATTAAGAAATGTTTCCACAAGCTTCTGCTCAGATCATGTGACCTCATCTTTCTCTCCATGATGTTAAAACTCTGTTTCGTTCACACTCATGAAGCTCATGATGTTTCCGGTGGAGATTTGCGGGTTCTTCT
The DNA here is from genome assembly GCF_988280905.1 of Pimephales promelas. Taxonomy (NCBI): domain Eukaryota; kingdom Metazoa; phylum Chordata; class Actinopteri; order Cypriniformes; family Leuciscidae; genus Pimephales; species Pimephales promelas. The sequence goes on from NC_142782.1 coordinate 1,904,229, forward strand.
GGGAAGATCTCCTTCCTCTCTCCACATGCAGGTCATCCTTCTTTTGTCTCTCTCCTGTTCTAGGGCAAGATACTATTTGACGTTGCCATGCCATTCATAGAAAGCTAATGTTGCCATGGAAATGTGTAACAAGCGATGGTGGTGGTGGGCTACAGTGGAGAGAAGGGGAAGAGAAAGGGGCTTGTCAGTGAACTGAAGTGTAATGTTGAGGGAAGGAAGATAAATGCCTGTTTGCTTTTGTTCGCTCTGGATGCATGATGGGTCAAGGCTGATTAAAAGGAGCAGCTGGCTGCATTCGGCATGTGGATGATCCTAAACGAAAAGGGGGAGAGACTTACTGGAAGATGAGTCGTGATTTGTTGTTTGAGGTCCTACTCAATGCTCTTGAGGTTTAACATGAACGCAGAATATTAAATATTAAATAGGTCGTCTGCTTGAGGCTGTGAATGTCCATGCAAATATGAAACACTCTCAATGAAAGTGAATTCATTTTTAAAAACATTACTTGGAGTCTTTCATTGCCTTTTTTGAGAATTTGAGTTCACGCAATTACCACTTTGATCCTTCAAAAAAATCGTAAAACACTACACGAGAATGAACCTGATTGGTTCTTGAAGAAGCTCAAACGTGATGCGTAACACGAGAATGAACATGATTGGTTCTTGAAGAAGCTCAAACGCCCTGCGTTTCACGAGAATGAACCTGATTGGTTCTTGCTGAAGCTCAAACGTGATGCGTAACACGAGACTGAACCTGATTGGTTCTTAAAGAAGCTCAAACGTGATGCGTAACATGAGAATGAACCTGATTGGTTCTTGCTGAAGGTCAAACGTGATGCGTAACACGAGACTGAACCTGATTGGTTCTTAATGAAGCTCAAACGTGATGCGTAACATGAGAATGAACCTGATTTGTTCTTGAAGAAGCTCAAACGTCCTGCGTTTCACGAGAATGAACCTGATTGGTTCTTGAAGAAGCTTAAACGTGATGCGTAACATGAGAATGAACCTGATTGGTTCTTGCTGAAGTTCAAACGTGCTGCGTAACACGAGAATGAAGTTGTGTAGGGACAGAAATCTAGATTTCATCAAAAAGATCTTTATTAGTTTGACGAAGATGAACAAAAGTCTTATGAGTTTGGAATGACAGGAGGGTGCGTAAATAATTACAGAATGATCATTTTAGGGGGGAACTAACCGTTTAATGTTAATCAATGAACACTCTAAAAAATGCTGGGTTGTTTTAACCCAATTTTGGGTCAAATATGGACAAACCCGAAATGTTGGGTTAAAAATGTAATGTAAAAATTTAACCCAACGGCTGGGTTAGTCCATATTTGACCCAAAGTTGGGTTAAAACAACCCAGCATTTTTTAGAGTGAACCTTTGTTAATAAACTTTGAGAGAACCTTGAGAACGTTCCCTGTTAACCGGGATTCCCAACCTGTCTTTTGAGCCCTATTAGCTAGAAAGGGGTCGGTCTGAGTCATTTTAGAAAAGCACTAATCAGCTGTTTAGTGAGTGATTGAGCATTTGCTTTTATTCACACTGCGGTTGTCTGTTGCTCTGGGTTTCCTCTGGAAAATGCCTGAACTTCTCCTCCTTCTCCTCTAAGGCAGTAATACTCATTTAAGCCCAAAGAAGTGCTGCATTTTATGAGGCAGGATTCATTGCTGTGACTGAAGTTACTCTATCCAGTATGGCTGCCAGCTGTAGGTGTTACAACTGAACCAAATTTCTTCATAAAGGTCAACCAAACACAAAACCTTAATTACCTCCAGGGATATTTTGTATTGTTCTACATGTTCCTGACTGCATTAGTAACTCGTCCTCCATTTCTCTTTCCGCTTGGCACATAACTCTGCTGTGGCACGGTGCCGGCATTCAGAGGCCGAGTGTGTGGTCACTGCGGTGTGAGAGCTTTTGTTGAGGCCCTGGGGAATCATACATTATGTGTAAAGGGGATTTCTGCTGGCTGTCCGAAGTAGTTTTGAGGGAAACAACCTAAAAATCTAAATATTTAATTATAATCTTAATTATAATGACTGTGGAGGATTCTTCTCATTTTTAAAATCACTGACACTATTAAATAAGGCTGTACCCAAACATAGTAAATAAGTTGAATCAACCTTAATGAATTAAGTTGACCCAACGCAAGTACAATAAGTTGAAATAACATAATTGCATAATACTGAAATTAAGAAAGTTAATCATGTGGAAATCCTTTCCATGATTTTTTTTATGTTCATTCAAAGAGCTTAGCAAAAAATAAAATAAAATAGATATATATATATAAAATAAATATATATTTACAGTTGTTGATGTTTTTTTTCACATTAGGGGAGGCATGTTTTTTTTTTCTTATTATATAAAAATAAACAAATATGTGAATCAGTGCCAGAAATGAGCTTTTCCAATGAAGGGGCAATATTTTATTCCATTTTTGTTTTATTCCATTTTTTTTTTTGTTATAAATTCAGATGTAACAAATAAAACATGGAGAAGTTTATAACAAGCAGAAGATGCAAATAAGTCAAATCTATTCAATTCATGACACTTATAGAAATAGGTTTTTTTTGGAACAACCTTTTTGAAACCTTTATTTTCATGTAATTTAAAAAAGTCTGGTGGTGCCACTAGTGTAAAGCTTCTGAAAAAAGCGTGCATTCTGTTTTTACTAGGGCTGTGTATTGGCAAGAATAAAAAAAATAACAAAACAAATTTGTTAAATTTGTTTTTAGAAGTTGTTCATAAACTACTTGATAGACTTAAAGGAGAACTCCGGCGAACAATGAACCTTTGGTCTAATAAAACATCGGTACCTAGTCGACCGTTCTCTGAGATTTGTTTTCATGATAATCGAATGTAAAGAGTTTTATCTCTAAAAACTGTTTAGCGTATAATGCTAGTAATGGGGGCATTGACTAAGTAAAAAGAAATCGCTAGTTTATACCACTAACAAGGCTCAAAATAGCCCCACACTAACACAGTAACATAATCCATACATGCAAAACGAAGCATTGAGAACTTTGTAAGTGTACAGACCGTTTAATAAGAAGATACTTTATGAAGACAGTTCACTTCGCGTATACAGACAGGAGCCATCTTAAAAAATAGTCTCGATAAGTCGATCCCCGAACGCCGTTCATACAGTTCAGATCACTCAGCACGACGTTCGTGGTTTGACTTATCGAGACTATTTTTTACGACGGCTCCTGTCTGTATACGCGAAGTGAACTGTCTTCATAAAGTGACATGGTGGCATAGTGGTATAAACTAGCAATTTCTTTTTAGTCAATGCCCCCATTACTAGCATTATACGTTAAACAGTTTTTAGAGATAAAACTCTTTACATTCGATTATCATGAAAACAAATCTCAGAGAACGGTCGACTGTGTACCGATGTTTTATTAGACCAAAGGTTCATTGTTCGCCGGAGTTCTCCTTTAAAGTTTGTTCAAAGCCCAAACTGAATAATTAAAAACAAGTTTAATGGGTAGGCTACATTTTCTATAAAATTTGAGTCTTCATTTTCTTTTCTGACATACTGCAGTTCTTGTTAAAACACACTAGACATGCAAAGTCTGAGTGTTTTGGTTATTTTTTGTGTGAAATCATATTAATTTTGTCCATCAAAAGTGTGCTTTCACTTCAATTGAGCGTGAGCAGCGCAGCAAAAATAGAGTCTCCGCCGAAACCCGCGCTTCACTGCTGCTCACGCGATGGTCCTGCTCGACGCCCGCGGTGTGAATGAACGCACTCATTGATTAATATGCACGGCAAAAAAAACATGCGCTGCTCGCGCGCCAAACGTGTAAAGACAAAATGATCCCACACTTCGGCACGGAATAGAGCGAGTGTTTGCTTTGAACACCTCCACCTCCCCAGCTCCACCTGCCTAGATCTGCTACTGGATTTATGCATGTCTATTCATGCAACGGCATAAAATTATTCAATGTTGTTATGATTTAAATTCTATGGAAGCTTGTTTCCGCCACTGAATAAAAAAATATAATAAATAATTGTGACTTTTTATCTCACAATTCTGACTTTTTTTCTCACAATTCTGACTTTTTTTCTCACAATTGCGAGTTTATATCTCACAATTCTGACTTTATTTTTCAGAATTGCGTGATATAAAGTCGCAATTGCGAGTTATAAAGTCAGAATTGTGTGTTATAAAGTAACAATTGCGAGATATAAAGTCAGAATTGTGTGATATAAAGTCGCAATTCTGAGAAAAGAAGACAGAAGTGTGACTTTTTTCTCACAATTGCGAGTTTACATCTCGCAATTCTGACTTTATAACACATAATTGCGAGTTTATATGTTGGAATTCTGACATCTTTTCTCAGAATTGTGAGATATAAACTCGCAATTGCGACTTATCAGGCCAATTCTAAGGGGAAAAAAAGACTAACTTTTTTCCCCCTCAGAATAGTTTAAATCTCACAATTCTGACTTTATATCATGCATTTCTGACTTTATAACACGCAATTGCGACTTTATATCTCGCAATTCTGACTTTATATCTTGCAATTCTGACTTCATATCTCGCAATTCTGACTTTATATCTTGCAATTCTGACTTCATATCTTGCAATTCTGACTTTATATCTCGCAATTCTGACTTTATATCTCGCAATTCTGACTTCATATCTCGCAATTCTGACTTTATATCTTGCAATTCTGACTTCATATCTTGCAATTCTGACTTTATATCTTGCAATTCTGACTTTATATCTTGCAATTCTGACTTTATAACTCGCAATTCTGACTTTATATCTTGCAATTCTGACTTTATAACTCGCAATTCTGACTTTATAACTCGCAATTCTGACTTTATATCTTGCAATTCTGACTTTATAACTCGCAATTCTGACTTTATATCTTGCAATTCTGACTTTATAACTCGCAATTCTGACTTTATATCTCGCAATTCTGACTTCATATCTCGCAATTCTGACTTCATATCTTGCAATTCTGACTTTATATCTCACAATTCTGACTTCATATCTCGCAATTCTGACTTTATATCTCGCAATTCTGACTTTATATCTCGCAATTCTGACTTCATATCTTGCAATTCTGACTTTATATCTCACAATTCTGACTTCATATCTCGCAATTCTGACTTCATATCTCGCAATTCTGACTTTATATCTCGCAATTCTGACTTTATATCTCGCAATTCTGACTTCATATCTCGCAATTCTGACTTTATATCTCACAATTCTGACTTTATATCTCACAATTCTGACTTTATATTTCACAATTCTGACTTCATATCTCGCAATTCTGACTTTATATCTCACAATTCTGACTTTATATTTCACAATTCTGACTTCATATCTCGCAATTCTGACTTTATATCTTGCAATTTTGACTTTATATCTCGAAATTCTGACTTTATATCTTGCAATTCTGACTTTATAACTCGCAATTCTGACTTCATATCTCGCAATTCTGACTTTATATCTTGCAATTCTGACTTCATATCTCGCAATTCTGACTTTATATCTTGCAATTTTGACTTTATATCTCGCAATTCTGACTTTATATCTTGCAATTCTGACTTTATAACTCGCAATTCTGACTTCATATCTCGCAATTCTGACTTTATATCACGCAATTCTGACTTTATATTTCACAATTCTGACTTTCCATCTCGCAATTTTGAGAAATAATGTCAGAATTGCGAGAAGTAAACTCACAATTGTGAGAAAATAAGTCAGAATTGTGAGATAAAAAGTCACAATTACCTTTTATATTTTTCATTCAGTGGCGGAAACAAGCTTCCATTAAATTCTATTATCTGCAATTTGACCCAAAAAAAAAAAGCATTACTATTACTAGGATTTCTTTTCATGCAAGAATACATAAACTTAGGTTTAAACATGTAAAACATTGCCGGCACATATGTAATTCTAAAGGCCTTGATCCTCAATTCATTTTAGCATGATTTAGATTCTCAAACAGATTGTTCATTGGCGATCTCAGACCTCTGCTGGTGCCGAGGCTGTACTCTACAGTGCATACTAATTGCAGACTTTCTTTGGCACTCTGGTCTACGCTGTGCATTAGTGATGTCATTGCTTTTGTTGTGTTCCCTGATGCAGTCCTGCAGGACACTAAAGCTTAGCCTACAGAAAACAAACCAGCTTTATTGGGCAGCTTTCAATGCGAACTAACATCATGGTGGAAATGACTTTGACTAGTGGCAGTTTATGTATGCTTACAAAATGTTGCTTTTTGTTGAGACTGCGCTCACAGCATGCCATTGAACAATTGTTAGACTTTACGATGTGTGCATGTGTGTGTGGGTGGGTGTCAGTGTGTGTTCCTGGTAAAACCTACATTGTGAGGACCAAATTTCCCCACAAGGATTGTAATGCCTGACATTTTTGAGAGTGTGTGTGAAGTTTGTGCATAAAGAGTCCCGCTGTGCTTGATGAACTCTGTGTGCTAACATTCACACTGCTTGCGCAAGAAGTCTGCTTTAATAAATGACACCCATTAGCATTACAAAGCGAAGTGCTAAAATGACGGCTGAGTTGGTGGGCTGGACATCTACGAGGGGGTCCGCGCTCTCAGATCCTGTGGGAGAAAGAAGAAGGACAGTCTGGATGCGATGGATTTGAGTTTGGACGTTACACTTGTGAACTGAAGGATGAGGACGGTGTAAAAGCATCATTGATAATATGAGATTACACAGCAGCACACTCCAAACACACGTATGGATACTAGGAGTCAAAGCGCTGGAGATCATCCCATGGCAAACAGCACCTGTAAGTCAAATCTCTTCATATTCAGTTCATCAGGGGCAAATGCTCTTCTGCATTTAATATAACTTTACAAAATATCTGCAATTTGTGAGAAAATGCACATTTTATTTAAAGGTAAATCCTGACACTTTCCATTGTTACATTGAAAAAAAATCATGCGCATGGTCTAATGCTTTTGAACACTACTTTACTTCAGTAATAATTAGTTGTGTGTAATGTATACGTCCTTTTTTCTTTGTTTTGAGGAACACAAGCGAGATTGATTGAGAAGCAGTTTGCTTTCCTGTAAAAGTAGGAACTGCAGTGAGGTCACCTGATGATGCAGGTTTCTTTGACAATATCATTATTAAAATCAACTGTGCTGCTTTGTCCAGATGTGAAGATGTTTGCGGCGCTCTTTGGAGTGATTTTGGCTAATGCAGTGGTAATGACTTATTTCTCTATAACTCATTTTTGAAATTCTTCAAGAATTATCATTTTAAATACCCACATTCTCTTTTTTCTTTGTATGTTTTACAATAAAGATTATGGGTACATGTGAACCAACTCAATCATGGTCAGACAGGGCAGAAAGAGACATTTTGGGTAAGTAAATGTTGTATTTTTACCCTCACAAACAATAATTAACCCTATAAAGCCTGTCATATCATATTTAACATATTAGTTTCTAAGGAAATACAATGTTTCACACAATCTACTACATACATTCTGTCATCTGATTGATAGTTTAGACTTTTTTAGCAGTGTAATTTTAAAATGTCCACATCAGCTTGTGCTTCACATGTCTTATTGCTGTGAAATGAAATCTTTACTGATTATTAAAAAGTAAACAAGAATAACTTTGATATTGTTAGACAAACACTTACTAAAGTGACTTCAGTTTACTTGACTCAAATGTGAGTATCAAATGATCATCAGGCTTTTAAGGAAGGTTTATTTATTCATCTCTCAATCATCATTGTATTGCATTGCATTATATGTTTTAAACGTGATTTGATCATAAAACTAAGCATTTAAACATCTTACTAAGACATATTATTGGCAGAAATAGAGATACGACTAATATTTACATGCATTTTATGTTAGTAGTCTGTTCTCATTGATCTCTGTTCTCTGTTCTCTCTCAGATCTCATTGATTTACATTAAAAAGCGAGACGTTTTGTCCGAATGAATATCAGCACCAGCACCAAATTGCATTTTTTTTGTTCATTTTGTGTCTCTGAATAAAATTGAGCCGGTTTTCCTCTTTGAATGTGAGCTCCATATTCTCACTATATATATGATCCATAAAAGGATGATGTTTCAAAAAGGATTATTATATAATCTGTATGAGGTTCACTGTTCTATTTAAAAATGTGAGATTTTTTTTCGACTATTATTTCACACACTGGCTTTAAGCTACTGATATTTTTGTACAAACAAACAAAAAAGTTGTGTATTAGAATTATTCTGGTTGCAGTAACCATACAGTAAACAATTTACTGAACAATCTGTACAACTTAAAGTAATTTCCAGAATTTTTTGTACAGTTATTGAAATGAAAAACCCATCTAATGTGAAGGGTCACACTGAGAATTCTGGGAATTTGAGTTTACGGCATTTCACTGATTTGTTAATTTTTTTACGTTAAAAAACATTAACAGTATTCATTACAATTTTTACAGTATTTTACTGTAAATTTACAAGAAAGGAAAGATCACACCCATAGACTGTAAAAAATATGGACAAAGCGTCTGTGAGGTCACCCATAGACTCTCTGAAGAACGCGTTTGAAGCCGTTTATGGGGGGTATGGGCAGCGCCATACTGGAAAATCTTGGGAAGTACAAAATACAAAAGTTTCAGAAAGGATACAAAGGTGGTATGATGTGTCAGATCATGGCTAAGACGTCAAATTCACTCGGCGCAGCCCGTTATCAGCTGTCAATCAACGTTAACCGCCCTTATTTGTCATACGTTTTATATCTAAATATGATAACGAGTTAGAAAAAAATTCACCCCCCTCACAGTTGTCAGGCACGCGGAACATATTGAAGATTACAATAAAAGTCCACGGGACCAAACTGTAAAAACATATGAATTTATGCTGTGAACACGGACATTTAACATGACTATGGATACTTGCTCCCCTTTTGGACCGGCCTCTAGCGGATTTGAGATGTATTGCAGATTGTCGCACTTCCGGGTAGGCTTCATCTTTCAGATTAGAATGTTGCCGCATTTAACTTCTTACACCGTAAAAAGTTTCATTTTAACTGAAAAATATTGTTACTTAAAGCTAATGGAAAAAACTATATACAGGAAAAAACTGTAAAAAAAAAATCGAATTTAATTAAGTAGTAAAACATTTTTAGTAGTAAAAAAGTTTCTTTTTATATAATTTATAATCAAATTGTGATGTACAGTGAAAAACGTCTCGGTTACTAATCCTGAAGAAGGGCACGGGAGACGTTACGTCGACTATTTTGCCTTCACTAGTGTGCATGAACTAGCTTTACAGATAGAAGCTTCTTGCTGTATTGTGGTGTTTTACTGAAAGGACTGTAAAACTGTAACATACAAAAACAAAGAAAAGCATATTACAATCTCAATATGAAGAATATACAAGACAAAAATAAATATGTAGTCTAGAAATAACTAAACTTTCAAATCACGATTGTATGGCAAACAAATAGCACAATGCTAATTTACATAGAAAATGCCATAGAGAAGCTAACGCAATTAGCGTCACATATTTCCTTACAAATTACAAACAGAAAAATGCTAAAATGACTAAATAGGATATCAAAAGTAGGCTAAGATCTCTAAGAAACAAATACTTACAGACAGATATTCGTCAGAGACCAAAATGACAGTTTAGAAACTTTAACACTCTGGAGATCGACTTGCAGGGAGAAAGTTATGAGAACAACTGAGCTACGGAAACTCTGAGTGGACAAAACACAAGAAACTCAAAACCCAAATACCTCTTCTCACAAGGGCAGTACATCGACGTATCAATGTAATTGGGATCACTTCAGGGAGCCCTATTATCTTCGAGTGTCTATAAACCTTATGTAGCCATTCCCTTTTCAGCGTCTCTATTTTCTCAGCAATCTTGCCTATTTATGAATGAACGGCTCGTTTTGAAATCTTCTCGGTCGACTGACATTTGTTAAGAAATCTGCTTTAAACATTACAATCCCCATGATAACTTTCATTAACTTTACATCAAGTAAATCCTCATCAAAAGCTAGTTACTCCTGGACAGCGATGCCGTAGAGATACACAGAGCGACCACAAAAACGGAAGTTCAAAGACAATATCCTAAAGATGGCAGCGCCCTTGTTTCTCTGGTGCATAAGGTCTATAGAACGAGCAAATGAACGTTGGCGTGCGTGAAACAGGTGGCGGTGTAACAACGCTGGCTTGTAAGTTAAAAAGGCTATTAGAATTTCAAAGGCGGCCTGTGGTTATCAATAAGAATTAAACCGCTGACTTCCCTGCTCACCATCTCAACCTGTTGCAGATGTGCCAGACTCGAACCTTCTGCTCCAGAACGATGCCGTGTACCTGCTTGTGAACACGTCGTTCAGCTTCAAACAAGCTTCGCATTACTGCCATGGTCAGACGGGAGCCCTCACAACCTCAGGGGTCAAAGAGGACGAGGAGGGAGCCCAGCAGTTACTCCTCAGATCCAACCTCAAGAGCCCCGTCTGGTTCAGAACCAGCAGAAGCCAGAACCCCACAGCCCGTCTTTCCCAACACAGTAGGTTTGCTTTTCTGAGACGATCAAACCAGTTCCTGTAATGTTATTAGAATGTTCTTTCAAACTGTAGAACAAAAACATCGTTTTGGAGTGTAATTTTAGTAGGTTGATCATCTATTTTATAAATGTTTCAGAATGTTCGTTCAAAAGTAAAGTTTCCAAAATGATCGAATGGAATTTTTCTTTTCTCTTTGAAATAAATTTTTGATATGTTTTATCTTACCTCAAGAGCATCCAAGATGGAGGTGTCTTTGTTTCCGCAGTATTTTCAATTTTTTATATTTTTAGGTCAAACCGTTCTTGTCTGTCAGTCATATAATGGAGGTCTATGGTCACCACCTCAAAGAGCATGCACAGAGAAGTCCAAATTAAACATGATTTAATGACTCGTAAATGTAAGTACACATTGATGGCCTAAGACACGAAACGAGCGGTTTGTGTGAGAAAACGAACAGTATTTATATCGTTACTTAGCCGTATATATATTTAGCCACAAACCACCCGCGCCCTCAGATCACTTGGACGTGGCTGTGATTACAAGAGGTAAAAACGATATAAATATTCGTTTTCTCACACAAACCGCTCGTTTCGTGTCTTAGGCCATCAATGTGTACTTACATTTACGAGTCATTAAATCATGTTTAATTTGGACTTCTCTGTGCATGCCCTTTGAGGTGGTGACCATAGACCTCCATTATATGACTGACAGACAAGAACGGTTTGACCTAAAAATATCAAAATTGAAAATACTGCAGAAACAAAGACACCTACATCTTGGATGCCCTTGAGGTAAGATAAAACATTCCAAAAAATTATTTCAAAGTGAACTATCCCTTTAATGTTCGCAATAAAAAAAAAGTTAAAACATTTTTTTTTTTACTGACGTTTTGAACATCAGAAAACTTCCAGAAATAATGTTTTATGTTAGCCACGTGTATGACTTCTTTAACCATATTAAAAACATATCCTGGCTCTTCCCAGCTTTATGGAGTGAATGGTGCTGGTTATTTTGATGCCCAAAGTGCATCAAAGTAATCCATACGACTCCAGCGGGTTAATAAAAGCCTTCTGAATCAAAGCAATGCGTTTGTGTAAGAAAAATATCCATATTTATAACTTTATAAACCATAATCACTGGTTTCCGGTACCGGGCGAGTCTGGTTCCGGTGGAAGAGCGACCTCTGACCTGACGGAAAGCCAGTCATTATAGTTTATAACGTTATAAATATGGATATTTTTCACATTGTTTCAGAAGGCTTTTATTAACCCGCTGGAGTCGTATGGATTACTTTGATGCACTTTGGGCTTCAAAATAACAGGCACCATTCACTCCATAAAGCTGGGAAGAGCCGGGATATTTTTTAATATATCTTCTCGGCTGAAAGAAGAAAGTCATATACACCTCGGATGACTGGAGGGATATCGTGGTATAATTTTCATTTTTGGGTGAACTAACCCTTTAATGGGAATGTTAGCTAAACATTATTAGAACAAACTGGGTTAGGATAGGAATATTCATGGTGTTTTTGTCCTTCATCAGGGAAAGAAAGTAGTAGGACAAATCAGCCATTTTCTCTCAGCCTTTTACCATTTGAAAATAAAAAGTCTTAAAGGGACAGTTCTCACAAAAATGACAATTACCCCATGATTTACTCACCCTCATTCACTCACATTATAAAGATTGGAAGAGCCAGGAGTTTTTTTTAAAAATAGGCTTATATCCCTGATTGTGTTCGTCTGAAAGAAGAATGTCATATAAGTTACACATGACTTTGAGGGTGAGTAAATACATTTTTTTTTGGTGAACTATTCGTCTGATGAAATCTCTGAACCTTCACAGAAACGGTCTTCCCAGGCTTATCTTTCAAGTATAAGGACGGCTATGCCCGAGTGAACGCGTCTTTCCCGTCCCTGTCCGCGGTGAGCATTTGCGTGCGCGTGCAGTGGGACCCGCGGGACGAGAACGTGTCCACGGTGTTCTCGTACGCCACGCGCTCTGTCATCAACGAGTTCCAGCTGCGCGGAAAACACGCCGACACAAAGCTCCGCCTAGCGCTTGTCATTCAAGGACAACATCATCCTTACAAAGCCGAGCTGCCCATTGATGAAGACTGGCACCATGTTTGCGTCACGTGGCGCTCAAAAGATAGATTTTGGGCGATTTATGTGGACGGAAGAACGGGAGATTCTGGGCATGGGAACAAACGGGAAAAGGCGAAAGATATCTACGGAGACGGGATATTTATATTAGGGCAAGACCAGGATACCTTTGGTGGAACTTTTACGGAGCCGTTTTTTGGAAACTTGACTGACCTGAACATTTGGGGTGAAGCTCTGGAGTTAAAACAGGTGCAGGCGCTGAACACCTGCTCAGAGCTGACCAATCACAGAGCTTTATTCCGATGGCGGGACCGGAGCCTCAGCCCTGTCCATCACTCTGTCCAGAATGTGTCTGCTACACTCAACTGTCCAGGTTAGCTTCGTTTATTATGATGACATACTTTAAAATGCACTATTATAATATATAATATATATTTTATATGTAGGGTGATGATATCAGGTAAAATGGGCCATTTAAGGTTTGGGGGTCAATTTAGAGCCAATGACTTCAAACTGTGGTCATAACTGTGCTTCACAAGTAACAGGTGATTTGATTGGTTTATGGTTGCTATGGTGGGCGGGGGACTAATTCAAATCAAAGCTGCATCGTAAGTAGCCTGGCATACCTAACTAAACTATTATAAGGATGATATATCTATAGAAAAACAAACATGCACATAAAAAAACTGTCTTGATGGCATTAATCAGAAATAATGTCGTTAGTTTGGTATATGAACATGTTTTTTGATGTTTTTCTTGGTGGCCCAATTTACCTTGACCCACTGAGGTAAAATGGGCAACATGGTTTCAGCTAAAATGGGCCATCTTCTGTGTCACACACGCACACACACACACAACATAAATGGCACATATGAAATATGTTTAAATGGTATGTGGCTTTATAAGAAATTGTGTTTTAAAATTAAAATTGATGATAAATTGCTATTTCCCTTTGCAGTTTGAAAAAAGTTGGCACATCTGATGTTTCAAGAACTGTAGGGCCTAAATAATTATATTTTATTACATAACTCCAACACAAATTTGTCAAAAACAGTCATTATTAATCATAAAAACACATGGAAAAGGCATATATGGGATTGTATTATTGTCCCAAACGATTTACCAAAAGTGGCCCAATTTAGCTGATATCAACCTAAATTTAATACTAAAATATACACATTTTTGCTGAATGTTTTGCATAATAAATAATGTTTTTGTTACTATAATATTTGCTATTTAATTCTAAGTGTCTATTGTAGCTTTAAATGTCTACATTGAATTATATTAATTAGGCCTATATATTGTGAATTATTATAATTTTTTGGTTAAATGTCTGAAGATTCTTGTGTGATCTCTAAATAAATATTACTATAATTAGTACCGAAGGTGTATTTTTCCGCCATTTTGAATTTCCCTTAACTTACATTTTCGAACTCCTCCTAGGCCGTTGCTTCGATTTTCACGAAAATTGAACCAGATCATCTTCAGACCATGCTGACAAAAAGTTATAGTATTCAAGTTGATTTGTCAAACCGTGAATGAATAATATGCAAATTAATTCGACGAAGAGCACAGCAAAATTACTGTGAGTTGTGGGCGCTATCATCCGCCAGCGCAACGCAAGGGTCTTTTTTCATTTTCATGTCGTGCGCCACGTTGTTTAAACAGATTTTTTTTGTGCCCATGTCAGTGTGTTATTCAATTTGGTTACAGCGCCACCTATTGGTTAAAAGTTATAAACCATTAAATCACAGTACTAGTGATTGTATTTGATTTATTCCAGCCATTTTGCCTGAAATAATCTAAAAAATGTCTTTAATTGCTCATTATCGTGTCGTCTGTATATACTCCTATACTTTGGATCTTGAATATTTAACATAACAACTACAATAACTATATATATATATATATATGGTTGTTTCAGCTGATATGTCAAAATTAATTAATTGTAATTATAAGTTTCTGTTTATTTTGTGGTGGATATAATTATTTCCGCAGGGTCCCTGAAGACGGCGCAGAGACGGGAAGAGGAATGTGAGGTCTTTAATGGCCGGCCTGACGGTCAGCCTCAGTACAACCGTGCCGTCTGCACACACACATTCCCTTTCATCTGCAGAAGCAACAAAGGTGTGTGTGAAAGGGTTGCTGTAGCTGATTAAAGTCTGAATAAAATGTAATTTTACTATTCAACAAATATTCAACAATATTATTGATCTGCCTGTTTTGACGCCGTTATATTAGATCTGATCTGAGCTGGAGGATGATATGACGGTTTTCTCCAGAGCGGCTATATATATATATATATATATATATATATATATATATAAATATATATATATATATATAATATAAATGAACAAAATAACTTTTTTACAACAAAAATGAAACATTACTGAACTTACTTAAGCTGGACTATGATGATATTTTCTTCTGGAAACAAACTTTGTTGCGTTATTTTCCTGTTATCTCAGTAAAGCTGCTTTGAAACACTCTGTATTGTTAAAAGCGCTGTATAAATAAAGCTGAGTCGACTCGACTCTCTGACCCACAGAACACTACCTGAAGATGAAGGAACTGAGAGAATCTCTGAGGTCCAACCCGAGCCACTTCATGCAGGATCTCATGCAGTTCGGGATGGTATGAGTATCTCACACACAGTGTCTGTCATTACAAATAACCAAAGAGTGCCAGCAATAATTTAAAAGTAAAACAAGTCATAGTAATTAGGGGTGTAACAATAATTTATGTCACAATATATCGCAATACAAAAATGCAACATATAATGCAACATAATTCATCCAAAATGAAAATTACAATGTTAGAGAGAATTTTAGTGTCAGTACTACATTAAACTGCCATATATAATGTATAATAATGCAATAGATGAATATTTGTTGGTCCTAATAGTGATAATGCCAAATGTCTGATGTTACCAGTAAAAAATGGCCGACATTATTTTAAATATATCTAGTCAGTGACAGAGTTCAAGCATATTCATCTGAAATAATTCTGTGTTTTCAGCTTCAGAATCATGAATATGTTTATTCTGGTGTCTCTATTGTCCTGTGTGTTGAAGTCTATTCATTTACACACACAACGTAATATCAAATTTAGCATTTTAATCAACCTGTGTTATCATATGTCTTGGAGTATCCCAATAATATCGTATCGTGATATGTATCGAATCGGGACATTAGAGTATCGTTACAGCCCTAATAGTAATGTAAAAACTAAATTAAGAAAATATTAAGCCCATCTAATGCCTCTGGTATGCCCTAAATATTACATGATTAACCAAATGTATTTTTCCATGTAATGCACTTTCTGTAAAGCTGCTTTGAAACAATTTGTATTGTGAAAAGTGCTATACAAATAAACTTGAATTGAATTGAATTGAATCTAACTCGTTTCTCTCAGACTGCAGACGATGTTTTCTCTGATGCCGTGGACGGGCAGAGCTGGTCTTCGGTGTCCCGTCTGTTAAACGCCTCTGAGTGCGCGGTTCTGAAGGAGCATGAGCCGCTGGAGGACAGAGATATGGTTTCTCTGATGCACGTTCTCTCTCGGGCCGCTGATCTTCCCAGCACAGCAAACCAGAGCCGGCGAGACGCTGAGAGACTCGGCCAGAGCTTCATCACCATCGCAGACTCGCTCCTCAGCCAACAGGAGGCCAGTAAATGGCACAGCATCAAAGAGGTGATCTCAATCAGGAAGTTATGACAACAAACACTGCAAAAAACATGCTTTTAAAACTTAAGTCTTATTTCCAGTCCAAACATCTAAAAATTCTTAAATCAAGTTGCATTTACTAGATGTGTGACAGGATATAAATCAAAATTAAGTGAGCAAAATGATCTGCCAATGAGGTAAGGCAAATAATGTTGATTCAAACAGAAACAAGATTATTTTTTCTTAAACCATTGGCAGATAATTTTGCTTGTTTTAAGTAAAAACTCAAAAATTTGTATTAATTTCCCCCGAAAATAAGACTTAGTACCTTAATGTCATTTTACTACTTTAGTAAATGGATCTTGATTTAAGACATGATATCTGATATTTGGACTGGAAACAAGACAAAAAAACTAAGTAAGAAAAGCATTTTTTTGCAGTGTATGTTTTTACATTGCTGTAACACATTAAAATAATTTTAAGCAATTTTCAATTGCTTAAAAAATTGTATACGTTATAGAATGTACAACTCATTTTTTTAAAGTCAGTTTAATGTAATTTAAGTTGAAATGACTCACATTTTTAGGTAAGGTTTATTATTGCATGATTTAAAGTCAGAAATGCATGATATAAAGTCCAAATTGCATGTTTTGTCAGAATTGTGAGATATAAACTATGCTGAGGGGAAAAAAGTTAGTTTTTTTTTTCCTTAGAATTGGCCTGAAAGCTCTTTCTCTAAATTCTGAGAAAAGATGCCAGAATTTCGAGATGTAAACTCGCCACTGTGAGAAAAAAGTCAGAATTGTGAGTTTAAAACTCTCAATTCTGTCTTTTCTTCTCGCAATTGCGACTTTATTTCTCAGAATTGCGACTTTATATCTCGCAATTACGACTTTATTTCTCAGAATTGCGACTTTATTTCTCATAATTGCGACTTTATATCTGCAATCGCGACTTTATTTCTCATAATTGCGACTTTATATCTGCAATCGCGACTTTATTTCTCATAATTGCAACTTTATATCTCGCAATTATGAATTTATTTCTCAAAATTGCAACTTTATATCTGCAATTCCGACTTTATTTCTCATAATTGCGACTTTATTTCTCAGAATTGTGACTTTATATCTGCAATCGCAACTTTATTTCTCATAAATGCAACTTTATATCTCGCAATTATGAATTTATTTCTCAAAATTGCAACTTTATATCTGCAATTCCGACTTTATTTCTCATAATTGCGACTTTATTTCTCAGAATTGTGACTTTACATCTGCAATTGCAACTTTATTTCTCAGAATTGCGACTTTATTTCTCAGAATTGCGACTTTATTTCTCAGAATTGCGACTTTATATCTGCAATTGCGACTTTATTTCTCAGAATTGCGACTTTATATCTGCAATTCCAACTTTATTTCTCATAATTGCGACTTTATTTCTCAGAATTGACTATTTCTCAAAATTGCAACTTTATATCTGCAATTCCGACTTTATTTCTCACAATTGCGACTTTATTTCTCAAAATTGCAACTTTATATCTGCAACTGCGACTTTATTTCTCAGAATTGCGACTTTATTTCTCAGAAGTGAGACTTGATATCTGCAATTGAGACTTTATTTGTCCGAATTGCGACTTTATATCTCGCAATTGCAACTTTATTTCTCAGAATTGCGAGTTTATTTCTCAGAATTGCGACTTTATATCTGCAATTGCGACTTTATTTCTCAGAATTTTGACTTTACATCTGCAATTGCGACTTTCTCAGAATTGCAACTTTATTTCTCGCAATTGCGACTTTATTTCTCAGTTATTGCGACTTTATATCTCGCAATTGCGACTTTATTTTTCAGAATTGCGACTTTATTTCTCACAATTCTGACTTAAAAAGTAAAAGTCACAAGATAAAAAAGATAAAAAGATAAAAAGTCACAATTATTATTTTTTTATTGTGGTGGAAACAAGCTTCCATAAGATTTTTTGGGTATAATATGTCACAGTTTATTTTGCTATTCTCACTTACAGAAATTGAACTATAGTGTCCTGCACACACTATAAAAAAATATCAAAAATGAAATCTGGTGTCTGAATAATTTTTGGTTTGAATGATTGTAGGTAGTGAAGGGGCCGATGTCTGTCATCCAGACTGTAGACCGTATGCTAAACAACCTAAACTCTCTGCTGATGGATGACACAGACAGCGTGCAGATACACAGCCACAATATCAGTGAGTCACACACACAAACACACACACAGAGCAAACGAGAGCACTGCAAAAAATGCTTTCCTTACCTCGTATTCATATTTTGGTCTTGTTTCCAGTCCAAATATCTAAAAAAAAATCTTAAAATCAAGAATATTTACTGGAGATAAGTCAAATAAAAAAAAAAATCTAAATTAGAATAGGAAAAAAAACTTAATACAAATTTCTTTCCCCGTTGGCAGATAATTTAGCTTGTTTTAAGCAAAAGCTCATTTTTTATCTGAAAACAAGATATAATTTCCAATGTCATACTTCTTGATTTAAGTATTTTTAGATATTTGGACTGGATACCAGACAAAAATACTAAGTGAGAAAAGCATGTTTTGCAGTGACACAGAAAGAAACTGCGTGTGTGTTTCAGAGGTGCAGGTCCAGCAGCAGCTTCTGTCGGACGCGTCTCACACTCCTCCGTTCTGTGGCTCGGATGCGGGACATCGAGACTGCATCTCTGTCGCCGCTAAAAACATGAAGGAACTTCATAACAATGGTAGGGATGATTAAGTCAAGTCCAGTCAGCTTTATTTATACAGTTTATTTCAAAGCAGCTTTACAGAGATAACGGGAAAATAACGCAACAACGTTTGTTTCCAGAAGAAAATAGTGTCATAGTCCATCAGTGATGGTTCATCAGTGTTGTAAAAAAGTTATTAATTTAGTTCATTTATATATAGCCACTCTGGGGTAAACCGTGACGTCATCGTCCAGCTCAGATCAGATCTCATATAATATTGTTGAATATTAAATTAAACATCCCCATGTTTTGATAAGTTTCATGATTTCCAATGAACCTTTCACAGTGTTTTTCACTTGACTTATATTTGTTGTGCTTGTTTAGACTTCAGAAAGGTGACTTTATTGAACACATGGTACAGCTCTGTCAATTGTCTCTCAGAGAGAGAGGAAAACATCAGCCTTTCTCCCATAGTCAGCGACGGATCGCAGAGGTAAGCCACGCTCACTGGAATCTGCCAGACCATTATTAAATGTTTCATATTTTCTTACAAATGAACTAAACAGTTTGCACTACAACTACATGATTGTGATGGACCCTTTTCCCAGAATGTGATGATGCATTTCCGCAGTTATTAAAATAGGGTTGATTATCATTTGATTATAGATTCCTAATTTCGATTCCAAAAGTTTAAAAAAATAAATAAAAATGTAGAAATCTTTCACATTTATTCTGAAAGTGCTTGAGTCCAACTTTCTCATCCAAATTTTTCGCACATTAGAAAATATATACATTAACAAACAAACTGCCTCCGAAACTTTCATTCGTCATAAAAAAAATCGGATCAGGTTTCGATTTTCTAAGGGTTTTGAGAGTTTTTTGACGATTCATGACAAATCCGAAAAAATTTATTGCAAAAACAATACCATGAACAAAAATGAACAGAGGAACTTTTGCCTTAGGTTTTATAATACCACAGCAAAAACATCTAACCTAACTAATATACATGTACTTATAATACTTAAAGTATTAAAGACAACGAAACACTCAGCAATTAAAAAAGAATAAATTGACTATATGATATAACTGTGTCATGAATATTTTTTGTGACCTCAACTACAGTGCTACTAATGTAATTTGTCATTAAAAAGTTATAATGGCTTCATGACAGCCAATGTCAAAACCAACTACCTGACAGTTTAACCCTTGTGCACTGTTCAAATTCACAACCTTTTCGTCATGTTCGTGGCTGAAAACTGCTTTAAACTGCTGTAAAAATGTATCAGATAAATATTTTTTTTCAAATGTTTTTGCATAAATCTGTTAATTTTCAAATCAGGATTTTAACTCTTTAATTCCCAAATTCATAAATGATGCCATTGATTTGAGGGAAAAACGCACACAAAATTACTTATTTTCAATGTAATATTAATCATAAATATTTTTTTTACCTTTTATCACAGTCAAAATGTATCAGATACATTTTTTTTCTCAAATGTTTTTGCATAAATCTATTAAATCATCCTCAGTCATGATCAAAATGTAAATGTCTACTAAATGTAAAAAAAAATTTAAAAAAATAAAAAAATCTGGATTTTAACTCTTTAATTCCCAAATTCATAAATGATGCCATTGATTTGAGGGAAAAACGCACACAAAATTACTTATTTTCAATGTAATATTAATTATAAATATTTTTTTTTACCTTTTATCACAGTCAAAATCTATCAGATACATTTTTTTTCTCAAATGTTTTTGCATAAATCTATTAAATCATCCTCAGTCATGATCAAAATGTAAATGTCTACTAAATGTAAAAAAAAAAAAAAAAAAAAAACAGGATTTTAACTCTTTAATTCCCAAATTCTTAAATGATTTGATTCATAAATGATGTCTCTGATTTGAGGAAAAAACACACAAAATTACTTTATTTATTTATTTTTATTATTTTTATTTTACCTTTAATCCCAGTCTTGGACATGTCAAAGATTAGAAACAACATCGGTTTTGATGCATTGTTAGTTTTCAGCCACGAACATAATGAAAGGGTAGTGAATTTGCTCATAGTGTACTGTTGAGTTTTTGAAAAATTTCAGAGCCAAATTCCAAAATATGTGTCAAAATAAGATTTGTCACCAAAAATCATTCAATTTGCTGAAACACGGAACAAGTTATGGCCAAATTAAGACTTAAAAATACCCCATGGTAAGTTGGTTTAACAGCACATAAGGGTTAATATAATGTTAACCAATAAAGCTAGGTGCTTTCTTACGTTTGATCATTAATCTGCTATGTCATGTTTATGACAGGTTGTGTTGTCTTAGTAATGTCAAGTTGTCATGGCAAAGACACTGACAGGTTTTGATGTATCGGTTTATGTCAAGGTGTCATAACAAAGACTGTCATATTTGCATTAAAAATGTCATAATTGAGCGAATGACAACATGTATGAAACCTCCTTCATTGTCATGTCATGATTATGAAGGTGTCATGTCAGTCTTATGCACACCGCTTCAAGGAAAGTGTTACCGAAGTTTCTTCTGATGTAAAAGGATCCGTACGTCAAACTTAAACGTGGGTCAGACACACAGTAAATGTTCTTTATATCGTGTGTTACCTCCTGGATCAGTGTATGGCTACATCAGATGGCTGATGTGTGTGTGTGTGTGTTTGTCAGGTATCTGGGAACCGTCTTGGGCTCGTCGGTCATCTCCAGTTCAGTGCTGGCGGACGGACAGCCGGTCAGCGTGGCCATACACTTCACACTCCAGCACAGGGTTCAGGTATGACACAGAGCAGCTGTCCGTGTGTGTGTATGGAAGAACAATTATGGCAAACGTTTTAGAAACACAAAAGCTTGTTGAATTACACTGAATGTGTTGCATTAACCGTGCTTGCATTTTAATGCATTGATTTTTTATGGGCTGAAATTCAACATGGTTGTATAGTTGTTTTACACACATTTTCATTATTAAAAATGCAATAATCCATAATTTACCATTCAGATTTCACTAAAAATACAACCAATAATATTTGACAGGCAATTTCCGCTCCATTTATTTCGCTTTACAAACTCAGTGGTTCAAATTCGACAGAAAATTCAACATTTCCGGTCCGGGTGCGGCAGGAATAGCAGTAGATTACCGATTAATAATCTCCATCTGCTCTTAGTCGAGCTCACCAGAAGACCAGTCCCTCAGTTCATTCACAAAAACGGATTTACAGAAATGGAGCGAGCGGTGAGTGTGTTTGATGATTATCAGGCCCAGAATATAAGCAGAAAAGACACAAAAGTTGTGTTTGCATACTGTATTTAGTTCAATTGGTGCAATTCAACAAGTTTTTTTGTTTCAAATTCACATTTGCCATTATTTTTCTTCCATAGTTTTAGTTAATAAGCATATTTTCAGAAACTATTAACTCATTTCTGAACTTAGCTTTGCCTACAGTCATCAAGAGATTGTTATAATGGGTTTAAATATTTGGAATGACTTAAAAACTATTATGTTATTACAGACTTTCAGAGTTATACGAATAGGAGATTTTGGTGAATGTTAACCCCTTAGGTGCTCTTCGATCATTTCTGACCGAAAATAATTCTGTTTTGAATTTTTAAAAATGTTACGAAACTTGGTGACTTTTATGGCATTATGTATGTGAACACACAAAAAAATTGAGGTCATGATCTGAGCATGCTAAGTGGTCTTAAAAAAATAGTCACACTTGTGGTCTTTGGTCAAAAATGACCCCCATAGGAAATGAATGGGAAATTGACAAAACACAAAAATTCACAATTTTTTTATTTATTATTTTACATTTTTTTAAATAAAAAATCGTTTTTGAGATTGTTTCAACTATATATTCAAATCCACCCCCCCCCCCAAAAAAAATGTGTTCATAAACATCTGGGGAATTCACATGCCTCTCCATAGAGAGCTGTACACGCCATCTAGTGGTTACTCCATGATTCTACGCTTTTTCTCTATACTGTAACCAGATGGTGCTAATTTTCTTCAAAAACTATTTTTTTTCTGAGGGTCTAGACTCTATATTAAACTAAAATACTGCATTAATAATTTTTTGAAAAAAATAATATATATATATATATTTTTACATGGCAAAAAATAGACCATAAATATTACGTACATATTAATAAATTCAATCAAATTGTCTCAAAATACTAAATTACAAAGAATAAATAATATAGAACAAAAATAAATTGCATTGGTTTCACTGGGATGGAGGAAGTTTAATTTTTAGGTGTCCGGTCACTTCTGACCGGGATGATAACAAGTGTGACTCTGAAACGAAAAGCATACAATGTAGACAATATAGGCGTTAAAGAGAAACTACCTGTCTAAAGTTTAGGGGTCAGTAAGAGTTGTAGGTTACACTTTTATTATTACAGTGTAATTGTATAGATTTAAGTGTGTGGACTTACTATTAGGGTTTGGTTTAGGGTTAGTTGTACTGTATTATGTATTATTGAGGTAATAACTATAAATTGTGCATAATTACGTACATGCATGTGACACGTGAGAGAGACAATGAGGCGAAATGTTTTTGAATAAAGTCTCTTCTGCTCATTAAATCTGTATTTATTTGAAGAAAAATTAGTTGCGTTTTCTATGTGAATATTTTAATAAAGTGTAATTTATTCCTGTGATCAAAGCTGTATTTTCAGCATCATTACTCCAGTCTTCAGTGTCACATGATCCTTCAGAAATCACTCTAATATGAGGATCTGATGATCAAGAAACATTTATTATTATTATTAGTGTTGAAAATAGTTTTTTCTGCTTCATAATTTTGTGGAAATCATAATACTTTTTTGTTTTTCAGGATTCTTTGATGAATAGAAAGTTCAAAAGAACAGCATTTATTTAAAATAGGATCTTTTGTAACACAATAAATGTCTTTACCGTCACTTTTGATCCATTTAAAGTGTCCTTGCTGAATAAAAGTATTAATTTCTTTAAAAATGGTTCTGACCTCAAACGTTTGATCGTCAGTGTGAACTGAGCTACTTCTCTCCAGCAGGATTGAATGAAGTGTGTGTTTGTCTTTTTCCCTCTTTAGAACAGTACAGTGAAATTGATCCCTGTCTGTGCATTTTGGGATTTTGACTTGATGTAAGTGCTTTTCATTTACTTGCATGCATCATATTATCACTTGCCTGATGTTGTCATTAATCCCTGCTGAGATGATGTGTGTGTGTGTGTGTGTGTGTCCTCAGGTTAGAGAGGGGTGGCTGGTCAACCAAGGGCTGCGCCGTGATTTCCTCACAGAATAACTTCACTTCTTGTTACTGTAACCACACCACCAACTTCGCCTTGCTGTTACAGATCTACGAGGTTCAGGTAAGGAGGTTTCTGATTGGTAGATTAACCAGATGCTCATTTCAACCAAGCAAGAAAATTGCAAGGTCATATCTTACAGTTCTGAGACGGCAAGATATACAGTAAACTCATAATTGTGACTTTTTCCCCACAGTTGCGACTTTATATCCCACAATTCCTACTGTATTTCTCAGAATCTATCTATATATATATATCTATATATATATCTATATATATATATATATATATATATATGTGCAGTTGAGAGTTCTAAACTTATTTTTATAAAGTGCAAGATAAAAAGTAGCAATTTCCTTTTCTGTTTTTTTTTCCATCCTTTCCTTGGACCAAGAATTAATTACTTTGCTTTCAAAAAAAAAAAAAGTCTTATATATTTGCAGAGAAAAAGAAAGTGTTAAATTAAGCTCAGAATTTTTTTATCTCAATTTAAGCGCACAAACTTAATGATTTTTGTTATTAATTATTAGGTTTATGTATTGTTCATCTTTGAGAAGCTGCTTTTAAAGGCTCATATATAAAATAAAATTATAATTATTATTATTAAAAGAGCCAATAATATAAAGTGAAATCATACCAGAATTTTTTGGGGGGATATTCATTAATTTTGATAACAAAAATGTTAATACCTCATATACACTGTCTAATTATGTGTCACAATTTTAGGAGTAATTTATAAAAAAAAAAAAAAATTTACCTCGTTCCCTGCCAAACACGTAATTGTCCGAGTTTTCACTGTTATGCGCTAGGGGGCACTATTACACATGTCCTGCTCCAGATCAAAACACATGCAAAGAAGCAGAAACAAACAAGCGATCTCATATGTAATCATGCATTACGTGATCATCAAACATTAAGCGGCACATGTTATTGTAATGAATTGTAATGTCGACCCAGGACGAGCTGTAGGACTGTGAAGCTTTGATAGACTCGATCTTCTGCATCTGTTTATCATCATTCTGAATCACATCTGGATCTAGTTTTGGGCAAAAACGTGATTTTTCGCAGGTTTTTGCTCAAAATGTAGCTTTTTTTTTTATTAAACTTGCCCACATTTAATTGTTGATGTGCAAAGCTAGAATACGACAACCTTTTTTTTTTTTTAAAGCTGAGAGTCTGTTTTTTCTTTTGATACATTTCATGCAATTTTTGTGAAAATGATAGAAAATGCTGGCAGTTGCTGACAAACTTAAAACAAACAAAAAAAAAAACTAGTGGGGAAAAAGTTATGAATTTCAGTCAGTCCATTTTAATTTTGTTTTCTTAAATGAAGTGTGTGTGTGTGTGTGTGTTGTAGAGAAGCGTTGAACACGAGACGGCTCTGCAGATCCTCAGTTTGATTGGCTCTGGTGTGTCTCTCTGTGGTCTCCTCTTCACACTCATCCTCTTTTTGGCTGTTGGGTGAGTTTTTTTTTTATAGATGTTCAATTATATGATGATAACCATGCAACTTTTCTCTCTCACGTGCAGCGTCTCACAGATGTGCGGCTCTCTGTCTCCCTCTAGCGTCCCCAAGTCAGATCGCACTACGGTGCACAAGAACCTGATCGCGGCTCTGACCGTCGCCCAGTTTCTCCTGATCTTCAGCGACTGGGCCGCGGGAAACCAGGTCTGTCTTCTACATCTGTGGATCACACTCGTATTAATATCTCACTTCATGCTCAGACAAACAGGCCACAGAACTGCAAAAGATGTGTCCAATATTTATCATTTAAAATTTTTTAAAAAAAACTGATCTTCTTGAATCGTCACTACCATCAATATCAATATGAAATGCAGAATTGTGTTTTTGACCTGCTTGAATTGGAGGAAATTATCTTAAATACAATTATCATTTATCATGAATGTGACCAATGATCACTTATTCTGAAATTATATATAAAGAAAACTATGAACAGTAAAAGTCCATGTGAGTTTGCTGAACTAACAGCAGGTGAAATATGGAAAGAGGACCTGAGGGATGTGGACTGTGATTTTTTTTTTATATTCTTTATTTTCGTTATTTTTCCACAAGCAAGAAAACAACAACAAAAAAGGGAACAAAACGTAAACAAAACACAATCAAAACAGACAAAATATAAATAAATAAATAAATTACTCAGTATAGAGAAACACCGACATTATAAGCGTAGTATACAGATTGTCACAAAAAGGTTATTCTTTGTTACAATAAAGTAATGAATGACTTGAACCCAAGGGATATATTCTTATACATTTAAAGAATAGCAAATATACAATAATATATTAATAATAATAATAATGAAAAGAAACAATAATAAATAAATAAATTACCACTACTGCAACACATTTAACCCAATTTCTGTAGAGTGTCTGCCCAAGGTCACTAAATCGCAACTGTCTTTATTTTATTCAATTAACCTAAATCTGGTTGTATATGGGTAATATAATCAATCCAATCTCTCCATAGAACTGAAAACAACTGGGACTTTAGTCTTAGAGCATAGGTTAGCTTCTCCATTGTAAAGATATCATGCACTATATTCTTCCAGACAGACGGTAATTTTTAAAAATGTTTTCAGAAATATCCGTAGCGAAGTAGCGAAACTGCTGTGAAATTTAGACGGTGGTTTCTTTAGTGATAATTTACCAAATCAAACTCTGCGGTTACTTTGTCTGTTTAGAGATTAATACTTTTATTCTGCAAGAGTGCTTTAAATGTATCAAAATTGATTGTATTGTGATCGTGTTTTAAAGTGTCACAAAGGATTTCTATTTCACATAAATGCTGTTCTTTTAAACTTTCTATTCATCAAAGAACAAAATGCATCACAGTCTCCACAAAAATCTGTTTCCAACATTAATAATAATCAGAAATGTTCAAATTAGCCAATCAGTGATTTCTGGAGGATCATGTGACTGAAGACTGGAGTAAAGATGCTGAAAATTCAGGAATAAATAACATTTTACAATATATTCACATTGAAAACAGCTTTAAATTGTAATAATATAGTTAGTGATATATTTTTTTATCATATAAACGCAGACTTCTTTCGTTTAAAAAACGTTTAACCAACACGATCTCTTGAACTGTAGTGTACCTATTAATATTTGTGATATGGACGTGTTTTTTGTGTGTGTCAGGAGGCCTGTTGGGTGGTGACGGCCCTCCTCCATCTGTTCTTCCTGTCGTCGTTCTGCTGGATGCTGGTGGAGGGTTTGCTGCTCTGGAGTAAAGTGGTCTCTGTGAACATCAGCGAGGAGAGGAGAATGAAGCTCTACTATGTGCTGGGCTGGGGTGAGAACTGAGAGAACCGTCTGTGTGTGTGTTCGTGTACTGTTTGATTAACCTTCCTCTCATGCATTGTGTGTGTATTTGCTCTGTCTTCCTCAGGGCTGCCGGTTGTGATCGTCGCTGTAACCTTGGTGGCCACTTTGGACCAGTACAGAGCTCAGCAATACTGCTGGCTGAACCTCCAGTCCAATGTGATTTGGGCTTTTGCTGGGCCTGTGCTCTTCGTTTTGGCCGTAAGTGTGCATGTTCAGAGTGAGAGTGTGTTTATCTCTTTCTCTTATCTTAAGCTCTTATCTGTGTCTGAGTGTGTGAGAGCATTGAATTCAGTGCTGATATTTTTAAAGTCAGCATGAAATTAAAATTCCCCCTGTCTGTTTTTGAAATGCATGGTATAGATTTTATTGTGAACGATTCATCCATGGAGGTTTCATTTGTTTAAAGTCCCCCTGTGGTGAAGATCCAGCCTTTAATGTTTTTTTTATATGTCTGCATAGTGGTTTTAATATGCTTTAAGATATTTTACTTATGGATACTCCTTTGTTACACTGCCCCATGTATGCTTGCAAGCTTCTTAAAGGCACAGAAGCAAAAAAAAAAAAAAAAAAAACTACAACAGATTGAGGGTGGAAACGTGTTCTTAGAAAATCTTGTTCACACATCTTCACTGCTATTACAAATTTACCTCAAATGACAACAATAAGAATATAATGTATCATAATAATTACAATACAAAAAAGAAAATTACCCCATGATTTACTCCCATAAAAAAGTGCATCTCTCCATGATAAAAGTGCATCTATCCGTCATAAAAGAGCATCTATCCATGATAAAAGTGCATCTATCCGTCATAAAAGTGCATCTGTCATAAAAGAGCATCTATACATGATAAAAGTGCATCTATCCATGATAAAAGTGCATATATTTTATTCACAAAATACAAACTTTAGTCAGGTAATGTTAAATGTTAAATCTTACTTGTGAAAAGTAATTCCCGAGCGATTTGAGCAGGAATATGCTGCACAGTGCTCCGTCATCTACTGCTGCTGTGAAACACAATAGGAATACGACCGGTTCAAGATGGCGGCCGCAGTGCCCAGCAGCCAATAGGGCATCTAGTCTCTATATGATCTCTATGGTTTCTCTGTTCTCAGGTCAACGCCGTGGTGCTTTTTCGTGTTGTTATGGTTACAGTGGCCAGTGCCCGTCGCAGAGCCAAAATGTTGACGCCCAGTTCTGATTCGAAACTTCACATGCTGGATCTTACCTGGTGATTGCTTTACACTTCTCAACTTCTTTAAGAGAGAGAGAGAGAGAGAGAGAGGGAGAGAGAATGCTTTTCAGTCATTTCTAGCTTTCCTCTTATCTTGTTGAGCTCATAACAGACGAAGCATCTGCCCACCAGTATCTCTTCTGTTTCTATCAGCCACCTGGACTTGAAGAGATACCATGCAAATGTCAACACACACACCTGTTTTATAGAAATTTCTTACGCGCAAATAGCGTAAATTAATGAGAAGTGTCTGTATAATCTGCTAGTTATAGGTGTCCTTGAAGAAGATTGTAAAACTGTGCAGGCTAGCCAATGCATTCAGTAATGTGTGTGTGTGTGTGTGTGTGCACATGCAGGGCAGCGACGCGACCGGTGTTGATCTTGTTACCAGTGTTAGGCCTGACCTGGCTGTGTGGCGTGCTGGTGCACCTGTCTGATGTGGTGGCCTATCTGTTCATCACACTCAATGCCTTTCAGGTAACAACACTCAATGCTTTTCATTCAGGGACAAGGCATGTGATCTTTATGAGCGAGTCATTGAATCATTCACTGAACTGATTCATTCAAATGGCTGATTCTTTCAGGGACAAAGCATGTGGTCTTTATGAGCGAGTCATTGAATCATTCACTGAACTGATTCATTCAAATGGCTGATTCATTCAGGGACAAAGCATGCGGTCTTGAGTGAGAGAGTCATTGAATCATTCACTTAACTGATTCATTCAAATGGCTGATTCATTCAGGGACAAAGCATGCAGTCTTGAGTGAGCGAGTCATTGACTCATTTACTGAACTGATTCGTTCAAATGGCTTATTCATTCAGGGACAAAGCATGTGGTCTTTACGAGTGAGTCATTGAATCATTCACTTAACTGATTCATTCAAATGGCTGATTCATTCAGGGACAAAGCATGTGGTCTTTATGAGTGAGTCATTGAATCATTCACTTAACTGATTCATTCAAAAGGCTGATTTATTTGGAGACAAAGCATGTGATCTTTATGAGTGAGTCATTGAATCATTCACTTAAATAATTCATTCAAATGGCTGATTCATTCAGGGACAAAGCATGCGGTCTTTATGAGTGAGTCATTGAATGAATGGCTCACTTGATTCGTTATCCGCAGATTCATTCAGTAATGAAACTGCTGTGCTTTGCTTGGTCTGCGCAACAAAACTAGCCCAATGACCAATCAAAGTTAGCACAAAAATAGGGGAAATCAACCCGCAGCAACGAGAACATTGTAACTCAACTATATATATATATTTTAAAATTTGCATATAACTCTAATTTCAAGGAAGTCAACTCTTAAAAATAACGTAATATTTAAAAGTTCAATAAATGCAAAGTCTATGCGTAACCTTGTTAAATAATGGTCAATATATGTGACACTTGACAAGTAAGCTCCCATTAGTTAATGCATTAACTAATTACAACTAAACAATGAGAAATACATTTGTTACAGTATTTATGTCACTTAAAGTCCCTCTGTGGTGTAAATCCAGCTTTTAATGTTGTTTATGTGTGTATGTGGTGTTTTTAATACGCTTTAACACACACCATACTATGGCACTAATGTTAATGATTTTTTGCCATAATCAAGTATCTTAACTCATGCATGTTATTAAAGACAGACAGAGAGGAGAGAGAGAGAGAGAGAGAGAGAGAGAGAGAGAGTTGAGATGTATTTGCCTTCCTCCTAATCGGGCTCAAATCCGTCAACACATCTGAAATGAACTTCCTCTCGTTCAGCTTCATGTAGCTCTCTTGCACTTGTCTCTCTTGTCTCTTTCTTCCTCCCTTGTCTATAATGAATGAGGGCTGAATTCCCTCCCAGAGCTTGTTAATGTAGATTTACTGTGTGCGTCTGGGAAAAAGATAAAAGCAGCAGAAGAGCGATAGAGCGAACGGGGGAGACGCACAGGAGGACAAAACACATGAGCAGGAAACTCTTCTGATATAATTAGCCGTGCAAATCTATCATGAGTGTTTATGCAGCAGACGTCTGTGAGAACAAACATCTCCAACCTGCATGGAAAGCTCCTGCTATCTCGTATATATTTCAGGAATATTTGCATATATATATGTAACAAAATAATTATACTCAGTTCACACGCATGTATTATGTAAACACAAACTTTTATTTTGGATTTGTGATTACTCGCTGCACAGCCCTAATAAATAAATATATATATATATATATATATATAAATATGTGAAATGATTAATCGCGATTAATCGCATCCAAAATAGAAGTTTGTGTTTACATAATACATGTATGTGAAGTGAACTGTGTATAATTATTTTGTGTATATAAATACACACACACACACACACACACACACACACACATGTATATATTTCAGAAATATTTGCTTATATATACTGTATTTTGTACAATACATAAATATTTTATATATAAATATCACATTTTTCTTAAATTATATACATGTATGTGTGTGTATTTATATATACAAAATAATTATACACAGTATACACAGTCACAAACATATTATGTAAACACAAACTTTTATTTTGGATGTGATTAATCACGATTAATCGTTTGACAGCCCTAATATATATATATATATATTTAAATATGTTGAATGGCACAGTGGCCACTACTGGATGCCCTAGTTCTCCGGCTATCTGAGAGCAATATTATTAACTCCTCTAATGGGGGCGCAGCCAAATTATTTAATACTCTGTACACTAAACAAACATTACCAAAAAATATAAAATTTTCAAAAGTAAAAAAATTATGTTTTTGAATGATATTATATTAGTGATAACTTGATGTTTTTTTATCCAATACTTTAAGTGTTTGATATGTATATATGATATATGTAAGAGTGTATAAGAGTGGCAGGGGGCCACAAAATATCATCCGTGAGTTTGAGACCTCTGGTCTAGAGCCTCAATTTTTGCACTCAGGTCTAAGTCTCATGGCCCTCTATCAGAATCCAGAGTTTTGGGAACTTAATTTTTCGCCTGTCGTTTTTTTTCGGGTCGAATTTTTGAGTTTGGATATCTCACCTCTGGAAGGGTCTAGAGCCTCCATTTTTGCAGTCAGGTTTAAGTCTCATGGCCCTTTTTTGAGTGTCGTTTTTTTTTCGGGTCGAATTTTTGAGTTTCGATATCTCAGCTCTGGAAGGGTCTAGAGCAGGGGTGCCCAATCCTGCACCTGGCGATCGACTGTCCTGCACAGTTCATCTCCAACCCTAATCAAACACACCTGAAGTAGCAAATTAAGGTCTTTAGGATCACAGAATCCAGAGTTTTGAGAAGATTGGAGAACCTTAATTTTTCGCCCGAAAAAAAAAAAAAAAAACCAAAGGGGGTACAATTTTTGAGTTTGGATATCTCAGCTCTGGAAGGGTCTAGAGCCTCCATTTTTGCACTCAGGTCTAAGTCTCACGGCCCTCTATCAGAATCCAGAGTTTTGAGAAGATTGGAGAAACTTAATTTTTCGCCCGAAAAAAAAACCCGAAAGCGGTACCACTGTCGTTTTTTTTTGGGTCGAATTTTTGAGTTTCGATATCTCCGCTCTGGAAGGGTCTAGAGCCTCCATTTTTGCAGTCAGGTCTAAGTCTCATGGCCCTCTATCAGAATCCAGAGTTTTGAGAAGATTGGAGAAACTTAATTTTTCGCCCGAAAAAAAAAAACGAAAGGGGTACCACTGTCGTTTTTTTTTTTTCGGGTCGAATTTTTGAATTTCGATATCTCAGCTCTGGAAGGGTCTAGAGCCTCAATTTTTGCACTCAGGTTTAAGTCTCATAGCCCTCTATCAGAATCCAGAGTTTCAAGAAGATTGGGGATACTTAATTTTTTGCCCCCCCAAAAAAAACGTAAGGGGTAACACTGTCGTTTTTTTTTTCTGGTCGAAATTTTGAGTTTCGATATCTCAGCTCTGGAAGGGTCTAGAGCCTCCATTGTTGC
Organism: Pimephales promelas; assembly: GCF_988280905.1. NCBI lineage: Eukaryota > Metazoa > Chordata > Actinopteri > Cypriniformes > Leuciscidae > Pimephales > Pimephales promelas. The sequence goes on from NC_142782.1 coordinate 1,937,061, forward strand.
ACTCAGGTTTAAGTCTCATGGCCCTCTATCAGAATCCAGAGTTTCAATAAGTTTGGGGATACTTAATTTTTCGCCCCCCCCAAAAAAAACGTAAGGGGTAACACTGTCGTTTTTTTTTTCTGGTCGAAATTTTGAGTTTCGATATCTCAGCTCTGGAAGGGTCTAGAGCCTCCATTGTTGCACTCAGGTTTAAGTCTCATGGCCCTCTATCAGAATCCAGAGTTTCAATAAGTTTGGGGATACTTAATTTTTCGCCCCCCTCAAAAAAAACGTAAGGGGTAACACTGTCGTTTTTTTTTTCGGGTCGAATTTTTGAGTTTGGATATCTCAGCTCTGGAAGGGTCTAGAGCCTCCATTTTTGCAGTCAGGTTTAAAGGCCAATTTATACTTCTGCGTCGAGGGTACGCCGTAGTGTACGGCGTTGGCTTCGCATGTAGGCGACGCCGTTGTGAGCATTTATACTTCTGCGTTCAGGTCTTGGTTGCTCTGCAGTACTGCTCCGAAACGCTAGGAGGCGGCGGAGGGTTTTAATGTTCCACTGTGTTTAGATTCCTCGCGGCTAGATTACTACAAGCAATAGCGACTGAAAGAGAGCGGATCATGTTGAAGTTGGAGCTTATTGGGGTGGAAAAACAGTTCATTTTAGTGAAATTACTAAAACTGAAAGGCAGAAATGAGAGAAGACGTCGGAGGAGATGGTACGTGTGGAAATGTGTGAGAAGGTACGTGCGGAAATGCGTATGAGGAAATACGATGCTACCAAGCCGACCAATCACCGATCTTGCGGTCCGCGTCGTCGCGACGTGTAGTTACATTTTTGAAGAGGTGCGCGTCAGGCAACGCGGAAGGGTACGCGGTATGGGACGCGTCTGTGCGTATGCTACGCCGTACCTACTGCGCGCACCCTACGCAGAAGTATAAATTGGCCTTAAGTCTCATGGCCCTCTATCAGAATCCAGAGTTTTGTGAAGATTGGAGAAACTTAATTTTTCGCCTGAAAAAAAAAACGAAAGGGGTACCACTGTCGTTTTTTTTTTTCGGGTCGAATTTTTGAATTTCGATATCTCACCTCTGGAAGGGTCTAGAGCCTCCATTTTTGCAGTCAGGTTTAAGTCTCATAGCCCTCTATCAGAATCCAGAGTTTTGAGAATATTGGAGAAACGTAATTTTTCACCCGAAAAAAAAACGAAAGGGGTAACACTGTCGTTTTTTTTTCTGGTCGAAATTTTGATTTTCGATATCTCAGCTCTGGAAGGGTCTAGAGCCTCCATTGTTGCACTCAGGTGTAAGTCTCATGGCCCTCTATCAGAATCCAGGGTTTCAAGAAGATTGGGGATACTTAATTTTTCGCCCAAAAAAAAAAACGTAAGGGGTAACACTGTCGTTTTTTTTTTCTGGTCGAAATTTTGAGTTTCGAAATCTCAGCTCTGGAAGGGTCTAGAGCATCCATTTTTGCACTCAGGTTTAAGTCTCATAGCCCTCTATCAGAATCCAGAGTTTCAAAAAGATTGGGGATACTTAATTTTTTGCCCCCCCCAAAAAAACATAAGGGGCAACACTGTCGTTTTTTTTTTCTGGTCGAAATTGAGTTTCGATATCTCAGCTCTGGAAGGGTCTAGAGCATCCATTTTTGCACTCAGGTCTAAGTCTCATGGCCCTCTATCAGAATCCAGAGGTTTGAGAAGATTGGGGAAACTTAATTTTTCGCCCCCCCCCAAAAAAAACGTAAGGGGTAACACTGTCGTTTTTTTTTCTGGTCGAAATTTTGAGTTTCGATATCTCAGCTCTGGAAGGGTCTAGAGCCTCCATTTTTGCACTCAGGTCTAAGTCTCATGGCCCTCTATCAGAATCCAGAGTTTCAAGAAGATTGGGGATACTTAATTTTTCGCCCAAAAAAAAAAAAACGTAAGGGGTAACACTGTCGTTTTTTTTTCTGGTCGAAATTTTGAGTTTCGATATCTCAGCTCTGGAAGGGTCTAGAGCCTCCATTGTTGCACTCAGGTTTAAGTCTCATGGCCCTCTATTAGAATCCAGAGTTTCAAGAAGATTGGGGAAACTTAATTTTTCGCCCCCCCCCCCCCCCCCCCCCCAAAAAAAAACGTAAGGGGTAAAACTGTCGTTTTTTTTTTCTGGTCGAAATTTTGAGTTTCGATATCTCAGCTCTGGAAGGGTCTAGAGCCTCCATTGTTGCACTCAGGTTTAAGTCTCATGGCCCTCTATTAGAATCCAGAGTTTCAAGAAGATTGGGGAAACTTAATTTTTAGCCCCCCCCTCCCTCCCCCCAAAAAAAACGTAAGGGGTAACACTGACGTTTTTTTTTTCTGGTTGAAATTTTGAGTTTCGATATCTCAGCTCTGGAAGGGTCTAGAGCATCCATTTTTGCACTCAGGTTTAAGTCTCATGGCCCTCTATCAGAATCCAGAGTTTTGAGAAGATTGGGGATACTTAATTTTTTGCCCCCCAAAAAAAACGTAAGGGGTAACACTGTCGTTTTTTTTTTCTGGTCGAAATTTTGAGTTTCGATATCTCAGCTCTGGAAGGGTCTAGAGCATCCATTTTTGCACTCAGGTTTAAGTCTCATGGCCCTCTATCAGAATCCAGAGTTTTCAGAAGATTGGGGAAACTTAATTTTTCGCCCCCCAAAAAAAAAGTAAGGGGTAACACTGTCGTTTTTTTTTCTGGTCGAAATTTTGAGTTTCGATATCTCAGCTCTGGAAGGGTCTAGAGCCTCAATTTTTTGCACTCAGGTTTAAGTCTCATGGCCCTCTATCAGAATCCAGAGTTTTGGAAAGATTGGGGATACTTAATTTTTCGCCCAAAAAAAAAAAACGTAAGGGGTAACACTGTCGTTTTTTTTCTGGTCGAAATTTTGAGTTTCGATATCTCAGCTCTGGAAGGGTCTAGAGCATCCATTTTTGCACTCAGGTTTAAGTCTCATGGCCCTCTATCAGAATCCAGAGTTTTGAGAAGATTGGGGAAACTTAATTTTTCGCCCCCCCCCAAAAAAAACGTAAGGGGTAACACTGTCGTTTTTTTTTTCTGGTCAAAATTTTGAGTTTCGATATCTCAGCTCTGGAAGGGTCTAGAGCCTCAATTTTTTGCACTCAGGTTTAAGTCTCATGGCCCTCTATCAGAATCCAGAATTTTGGGAAGATTGGGGATACTTAATTTTTCGCCCAAAAAAAAAAAACGTAAGGGGTAACACTGTCGTTTTTTTTTCTGGTCGAAATTTTGAGTATCGATATCTCAGCTCTGGAAGGGTCTAGAGCCTCCGTTTTTGCACTCAGGTTTAAGTCTCATAGCCCTCTATCAGAATCCAGAGTTTCAAGAAGATTGGGGATACTTAATTTTTTGCCCCCCCAAAAAAAACGTAAGGGGTAACACTGTCGTTTTTTTTTTCTGGTCGAAATTTTGAGTATCGATATCTCAGCTCTGGAAGGGTCTAGAGCCTCCATTTTTGCACTCAGGTCTAAGTCTCATGTCCCTCTATCAGAATCCAGAGTTTCAAGAAGATTGGGGATACTTAATTTTTCGCCCCAAAAAAAAAAACCGTAAGGGGTAACACTGTCGTTTTTTTTTCTGGTCGAAATTTTGAGTTTCGATATCTCAGCTCTGGAAGGGTCTAGAGCCTCCATTTTTGCACTCAGGTCTAAGTCTCATGGCCCTCTATCAGAATCCAGAGTTTCAAGAAGATTGGGGATACTTAATTTTTCGCCCAAAAAAAAAAAACGTAAGGGGTAACACTGTCGTTTTTTTTTTCTGGTCGAAATTTTGAGTTTCGATATCTCAGCTCTGGAAGGGTCTAGAGCATCCATTTTTGCACTCAGGTTTAAGTCTCATGGCCCTCTATCAGAATCCAGAGTTTTGAGAAGATTGGGGATACTTAATTTTTTGCCCCCCCAAAAAAACGTAAGGGGTAACACTGTCGTTTTTTTTTCTGGTCGAAATTTTGAGTTTCGATATCTCAGCTCTGGAAGGGTCTAAAGCCTCCATTTTTGCACTCAGGTCTAAGTCTCATGGCCCTCTATCAGAATCCAGAGTTTTGGGAAGATTGGGGATACTTAATTTTTCGCCCAAAAAAAAAACCGTAAGGGGTAACACTGTCGTTTTTTTTTTTCTGGTCGAAATTTTGAGTATCGATATCTCAGCTCTGGAAGGGTCTAGAGCCTCCGTTTTTGCACTCAGGTTTAAGTCTCATAGCCCTCTATCAGAATCCAGAGTTTCAAGAAGATTGGGGATACTTAATTTTTTGCCCCCCCCAAAAAAACGTAAGGGGTAACACTGTCGTTTTTTTTTCTGGTCGAAATTTTGAGTTTCGATATCTCAGCTCTGGAAGGGTCTAGAGCCTCCATTTTTGCACTCAGGTTTAAGTCTCATGTCGCTCTATCAGAATCCAGAGTTTTGAGAAGATTGGGGATACTTAATTTTTCGCCCCCCCCCCAAAAACACGTAAGGGGTAACACTGACGGTTTTTTTTTCTGGTCGAAATTTTGAGTTTCGATATCTCAGCTCTGGAAGGGTCTAGAGCCTCCATTTTTGCACTCAGGTTTAAGTCTCATGACCCTCTATCAGAATCCAGAGTTTTGAGAAGATTGGGGATACTTAATTTTTTGCCCCCCAAAAAAAACGTAAGGGGTAACACTGTCGTTTTTTTTTCTGGTCGAAATTTTGAGTTTCGATATCTCAGCTCTGGAAGGGTCTAGAGCCTCCATTTTTGCACTCAGGTCTAAGTCTCATGGCCCTCTATCAGAATCCAGAGTTTCAAGAAGATTGGGGATACTTAATTTTTCGCCCAAAAAAAAAAAACCGTAAGGGGTAACACTGTCGTTTTTTTTTCTAAATTTTGAGTTTCGATATCTCAGCTCTGGAAGGGTCTAGAGCATCCATTTTTGCACTCAGGTTTAAGTCTCATGGCCCTCTATCAGAATCCTGAGTTTTGAGAAGATTGGGGATACTTAATTTTTTGCCCCCCAAAAAAAACGTAAGGGGTAACACTGTCGTTTTTTTTTTCTGGTCGAAATTTTGAGTTTCGATATCTCAGCTCTGGAAGGGTCTAAAGCCTCCATTTTTGCACTCAGGTCTAAGTCTCATGGCCCTCTATCAGAATCCAGAGTTTTGAGAAGATTGGGGAAACTTAATTTTTCGCCCCCCCCAAAAAAAACGTAAGGGGTAACACTGTCGTTTTTTTTTCTGGTCGAAATTTTGAGTTTCGATATCTCAGCTCTGGAAAGGTCTAGAGCCTCAATTTTTTGCACTAAGGTTTAAGTCTCATGGCCCTCTATCAGAATCCAGAGTTTTGGGAAGATTGGGGATACTTAATTTTTCGCCCAAAAAAAAAAACGTAAGGGGTAACACTGTCGTTTTTTTTTTCTGGTCGAAATTTTGAGTTTCGATATCTCAGCTCTGGAAGGGTCTAAAGCCTCCATTTTTGCACTCAGGTCTAAGTCTCATGGCCCTCTATCAGAATCCAGAGTTTTGAGAAGATTGGGGAAACTTAATTTTTCGCCCCCCCAAAAAAAACGTAAGGGGTAACACTGTCGTTTTTTTTTCTGGTCGAAATTTTGAGTTTCGATATCTCAGCTCTGGAAAGGTCTAGAGCCTCAATTTTTTGCACTAAGGTTTAAGTCTCATGGCCCTCTATCAGAATACAGAGTTTTGAGAAGATTGGGGAAACTTAATTTTTCGCCCCCCCCAAAAAAAACGTAAGGGGTAACACTGTCGTTTTTTTTTCTGGTCGAAATTTTGAGTTTCGATATCTCAGCTCTGGAAGGGTCTAGAGCCTCCATTTTTGCACTCAGGTCTAAGTCTCATGGCCCTCTATCAGAATCCAGAGTTTCAAGAAGATTGGGGATACTTAATTTTTCGCCCAAAAAAAAAAAACCGTAAGGGGTAACACTGTCGTTTTTTTTTTCTAAATTTTGAGTTTCGATATCTCAGCTCTGGAAGGGTCTAGAGCATCCATTTTTGCACTCAGGTTTAAGTCTCATGGCCCTCTATCAGAATCCAGAGTTTTGAGAAGATTGGGGATACTTAATTTTTTGCCCCCCAAAAAAAACGTAAGGGGTAACACTGTCGTTTTTTTTTTCTGGTCGAAATTTTGAGTTTCGATATCTCAGCTCTGGAAGGGTCTAAAGCCTCCATTTTTGCACTCAGGTCTAAGTCTCATGGCCCTCTATCAGAATCCAGAGTTTTGAGAAGATTGGGGAAACTTAATTTTTCGCCCCCCCCCAAAAAAAACGTAAGGGGTAACACTGTCGTTTTTTTTTCTGGTCGAAATTTTGAGTTTCGATATCTCAGCTCTGGAAAGGTCTAGAGCCTCAATTTTTTGCACTAAGGTTTAAGTCTCATGGCCCTCTATCAGAATCCAGAGTTTTGGGAAGATTGGGGATACTTAATTTTTCGCCCAAAAAAAAAAACGTAAGGGGTAACACTGTCGTTTTTTTTTCTGGTCGAAATTTTGAGTATCGATATCTCAGCTCTGGAAGGGTCTAGAGCCTCCGTTTTTGCACTCAGGTTTAAGTCTCATAGCCCTCTATCAGAATCCAGAGTTTCAAGAAGATTGGGGATACTTAATTTTTTGCCCCCCCAAAAAAACGTAAGGGGTAACACTGTCGTTTTTTTTTTTCTGGTCGAAATTTTGAGTTTTGATATCTCAGCTCTGGAAGGGTCTAGAGCCTCCATTTTTGCACTCAGGTCTAAGTCTCATGGCCCTCTATCAGAATCCAGAGTTTCAAGAAGATTGGGGATACTTAATTTTTTGCCCAAAAAAAAAACGTAAGGGGTAACACTGTCGTTTTTTTTTCTGGTCGAAATTTTGAGTTTCGATATCTCAGCTCTGGAATGGTCTAGAGCATCCATTTTTGCACTCAGGTTTAAGTCTCATGGCCCTCTATCAGAATCCAGAGTTTTGAGAAGATTGGGGATACTCAATTTTTTGCCCCCCAAAAAAAACGTAAGGGGTAACACTGTCGGTTTTTTTTTCTGGTCGAAATTTTGAGTTTCGATATCTCAGCTCTGGAAGGGTCTAAAGCCTCCATTTTTGCACTCAGGTCTAAGTCTCATGGCCCTCTATCAGAATCCAGAGTTTTGAGAAGATTGGGGAAACTTAATTTTTCGCCCCCCCAAAAAAACGTAAGGGGTAACACTGACGGTTTTTTTTTCTTGTCGAAATTTTGAGTTTCGATATCTCAGCTCTGGAAGGGTCTAGAGCCTCCATTTTTGCACTCAGGTCTAAGTCTCATGGCCCTCTATCAGAATCCAGAGTTTCAAGAAGATTGGGGATACTTAATTTTTCGCCCCAAAAAAAAAAACGTAAGGGGTAACACTGACGTTTTTTTTTCTGGTCGAAATTTTGAGTTTCGATATCTCAGCTCTGGAAGGGTCTAGAGCCTCCATTGTTGCACTCAGGTTTAAGTCTCATGGCCCTCTATCAGAATCCATGGTTTCAAGAAGATTGGGGATACTTAATTTTTCGCCAAAAAAAAAAAACGTAAGGGGTAACACTGTCGTTTTTTTTTCTGGTCGAAATTTTGAGTTTCGATATCTCAGCTCTGGAAGGGTCTAGAGCCTCCTTTTTTGCACTCAGGTTTAAGTCTCATGGCCCTCTATCAGAATCCAGAGTTTTGAGAAGATTGGGGATACTTAATTTTTCGCCCCCCCCCCCCCCCCCCAAAAAAAAAACGTAAGGGGTAACACTGTCGTTTTTTTTTTCGGGTCGAATTTTTGAGTTTGGATATCTCTGCTCTGGAAGGGTCTAGAGCCTCCATTGTTGCACTCAGGTTTAAGTCTCATGGCCCTCTATCAGAATCCAGAGTTTTGAGAAGATTGGAGAAACTTAATTTTTCGCCTGAAAAAAAAACGAAAGGGTCGTTTTTTTTTCGGGTCGAATTTTTGAATTTCGATATCTCACCTCTGGAAGGGTCTTGAGCCTCCATTTTTGCAGTCAGGTTTAAGTATCATGGCCCTCTATCAGAATCCAGAGTTTTGAGAAGATTGGAGAAACGTAATTTTTAGCCCGAAAAAAAAAAACGTAAGGGGTACCACTGTCGTTTTTTTTCGGGCCGAATTTTTGAGTTTCGATATCTCAGCTCTGGAAGGGTCTAGAGCCTCAATTTTTGCACTCAGGTTTAAGTCTCATGGCCCTCTATCAGAATCCAGAGTTTTGAGAAGATTGGAGAAACTTAATTTTTCGCCCGAAAAAAAAAATGAAAGGGGTACCACTGTCGTTTTTTTTTCCGGTCGAATTTTTGAGTTTTGATATCTCAGCTCTGGAAGGGTCTAGAGCCTCCATTTTTGCACAACAACAGTGGTACCCCTTTAGTTTTTTTTTTTCGGACGAAAAATTAAGTTTCTCCAATCTTCCCAAATTCTGATAGAGGGCCATGAGACTTAGACCTGAGTGCAAAAATGGAGGCTCTAGCCCCTTCCAGAGCTGAGATATCGAAACTCAAAAATTCGGCCCGAAAAAAAAACGACAGTGGTACCCCTTACGTTTTTTTTTTTGGGCGAAAATTTAAGTTTCTCCAATCTTCCCAAAACTATGGATTCTGATAGAGGGCCATGAGACTTAGACCTGAGTGCAAAAATGGAGGCTCTAGCCCCTTCCAGAGCTGAGATATCGAAACTCAAAAATTAGGCCCGAAAAAAAAACGACAGTGGTACCCCTTACGTTTTTTTTTTTCGGCGAAAAATTAAGTTTCTCCAATCTTCCCAAATTCTGATAGAGGGCCATGAGACTTAGACCTGAGTGCAAAAATGGAGGCTCTAGCCCCTTCCAGAGCTGCGATATCGAAACTCAAAAATTAGGCCCGAAAAAAAACCGACAGTGGTACCCCTTACGTTTTTTTTTTTGGGGCAAAAAATTAAGTTTCTCCAATCTTCCCAAATTCTGATAGAGGGCCATGAGACTTAGACCTGAGTGCAAAAATGGAGGCTCTAGTCCCTTCCAGATCTGAGATATCGAAACTCAAAAATTCAGCCCGAAAAAAAACGACAGTGGTACCCCTTACGTTTTTTTTTTTGGGCGAAAAATTAAGTTTCTCCAATCTTCCCAAATTCTGATAGAGGGCCATGAGACTTAGACCTGAGTGCAAAAATGGAGGCTCTAGCCCCTTCCAGAGCTGAGATATCGAAACTCAAAAATTAGGCCCGAAAAAAAAAACGACAGTGGTACCCCTTACGTTTTTTTTTTTGGGCGAAAAATTAAGTTTCTCCAATCTTCCCAAAACTCTGGATTCTGATAGAGGGCCATGAGACTTAGACCTGAGTGCAAAAATGGAGGCTCTAGCCCCTTCCAGAGCTGAGATATCGAAACTCAAAAATTCGGCCCGAAAAAAAAACGACAGTGGTACCCCTTACGTTTTTTTTTTTGGGCGAAAAATTAAGTTTCTCCAATCTTCCCAAATTCTGATAGAGGGCCATGAGACTTAGACCTGAGTGCAAAAATGGAGGCTCTAGCCCCTTCCAGAGCTGAGATATCGAAACTCAAAAATTCGGCCCGAAAAAAAACGACAGTGGTACCCCTTACGTTTTTTTTTTTGGGCGAAAAATTAAGTTTCTCCAATCTTCCCAAATTCTGATAGAGGGCCGTGAGACTTAGACCTGAGTGCAAAAATGGAGGCTCTAGTCCCTTCCAGAGCTGAGATATCGAAACTCAAAAATTCAGCCCGAAAAAAAACGACAGTGGTACCCCTACGTTTTTTTTTTTGGGCGAAAAATTAAGTTTCTCCAATCTTCCCAAATTCTGATAGAGGGCCATGAGACTTAGACCTGAGTGCAAAAATGGAGGCTCTAGCCCCTTCCAGAGCTGAGATATCGAAACTCAAAAATTAGGCCCGAAAAAAAAAACGACAGTGGTACCCCTTACGTTTTTTTTTTTTGGGCGAAAAATTAAGTTTCTCCAATCTTCCCAAAACTCTGGATTCTGATAGAGGGCCATGAGACTTAGACCTGAGTGCAAAAATGGAGGCTCTAGCCCCTTCCAGAGCTGAGATATCGAAACTCAAAAATTCGGCCCGAAAAAAAAACGACAGTGGTACCCCTTACGTTTTTTTTTTTGGGCGAAAAATTAAGTTTCTCCAATCTTCCCAAATTCTGATAGAGGGCCATGAGACTTAGACCTGAGTGCAAAAATGGAGGCTCTAGCCCCTTCCAGAGCTGAGATATCGAAACTCAAAAATTAGGCCCGAAAAAAAAACGACAGTGGTACCCCTTACGTTTTTTTTTTGGGCGAAAAATTAAGTTTCTCCAATCTTCCCAAATTCTGATAGAGGGCCATGAGACTTAGACCTGAGTGCAAAAATGGAGGCTCTAACCCCTTCCAGAGCTGAGATATCGAAACTCAAAAATTCGGCCCGAAAAAAAAACCACAGTGGTACCCCTTACGTTTTTTTTTTGGGCGAAAAATTAAGTTTCTCCAATCTTCCCAAATTCTGATAGAGGGCCATGAGACTTAGACCTGAGTGCAAAAATGGAGGCTCTAGCCCCTTCCAGAGCTGAGATATCGAAACTCAAAAATTAGGCCCGAAAAAAAAAACGACAGTGGTACCCCTTACGTTTTTTTTTTTGGGCGAAAAATTAAGTTTCTCCAATCTTCCCAAATTCTGATAGAGGGCCATGAGACTTAGACCTGAGTGCAAAAATGGAGGCTCTAGCCCCTTCCAGAGCTGAGATATCGAAACTCAAAAATTCGGCCCGAAAAAAAAAACGACAGTGGTACCCCTTACGTTTTTTTTTTTTGGGCGAAAAATTAAGTTTCTCCAATCTTCCCAAATTCTGATTGAGGGCCATGAGACTTAGACCTGAGTGCAAAAATGGAGGCTCTAGCCCCTTCCAGAGCTGAGATATCGAAACTCAAAATTCGGCCCGAAAAAAAAACGACAGTGGTACCCCTTACGTTTTTTTTTTTTGGGCGAAAAATTAAGTTTCTCCAATCTTCCCAAAACTCTGGATTCTGATAGAGGGCCATGAGACTTAGACCTGAGTGCAAAAATGGAGGCTCTAGCCCCTTCCAGAGCTGAGATATCGAAACTCAAAAATTAGGCCCGAAAAAAAAAACGACAGTGGTACCCCTTACGTTTTTTTTTTTGGGCGAAAAATTAAGTTTCTCCAATCTTCCCAAATTCTGATAGAGGGCCATGAGACTTAGACCTGAGTGCAAAAATGGAGGCTCTAGCCCCTTCCAGAGCTGAGATATCGAAACTCAAAAATTCGGCCCGAAAAAAAAACGACAGTGGTACCCCTTACGTTTTTTTTTTTTGGGCGAAAAATTAAGTTTCTCCAATCTTCCCAAATTCTGATAGAGGGCCATGAGACTTAGACCTGAGTGCAAAAATGGAGGCTCTAGCCCCTTCCAGAGCTGAGATATCGAAACTCAAAAATTAGGCCCGAAAAAAAAACGACAGTGGTACCCCTTACGTTTTTTTTTTGGGCGAAAAATTAAGTTTCTCCAATCTTCCCAAATTCTGATAGAGGGCCATGAGACTTAGACCTGAGTGCAAAAATGGAGGCTCTAGCCCCTTCCAGAGCTGAGATATCGAAACTCAAAAATTCGGCCCGAAAAAAAAAACGACAGTGGTACCCCTTACGTTTTTTTTTTTTTGGGCGAAAAATTAAGTTTCTCCAATCTTCCCAAATTCTGATTGAGGGCCATGAGACTTAGCCCTGAGTGCAAAAATGGAGGCTCTAGCCCCTTCCAGAGCTGAGATATCGAAACTCAAAATTCGGCCCGAAAAAAAAACGACAGTGGTACCCCTTACGTTTTTTTTTTTGGGCGAAAAATTAAGTTTCTCCAATCTTCCCAAAACTCTGGATTCTGATAGAGGGCCATGAGACTTAGACCTGAGTGCAAAAATGGAGGCTCTAGCCCCTTCCAGAGCTGAGATATCGAAACTCAAAAATTCGGCCCGAAAAAAAAAACGACAGTGGTACCCCTTACGTTTTTTTTTTTGGGCGAAAAATTAAGTTTCTCCAATCTTCCCAAATTCTGATAGAGGGCCATGAGACTTAGACCTGAGTGCAAAAATGGAGGCTCTAGCCCCTTCCAGAGCTGAGATATCGAAACTCAAAAATTCGGCCCGAAAAAAAAAAACGACAGTGGTACCCCTTACGTTTTTTTTTTTTGGGCGAAAAATTAAGTTTCTCCAATCTTCCCAAATTCTGATTGAGGGCCATGAGACTTAGACCTGAGTGCAAAAATGGAGGCTCTAGCCCCTTCCAGAGCTGAGATATCGAAACTCAAAATTCGGCCCGAAAAAAAAACGACAGTGGTACCCCTTACGTTTTTTTTTTTTGGGCGAAAAATTAAGTTTCTCCAATCTTCCCAAAACTCTGGATTCTGATAGAGGGCCATGAGACTTAGACCTGAGTGCAAAAATGGAGGCTCTAGCCCCTTCCAGAGCTGAGATATCGAAACTCAAAAATTAGGCCCGAAAAAAAAACGACAGTGGTACCCCTTACGTTTTTTTTTGGGGCGAAAAATTAAGTTTCTCCAATCTTCCCAAAACTCTGGATTCTGATAGAGGGCCATGAGACTTAGACCTGAGTGCAAAAATGGAGGCTCTAGCCCCTTCCAGAGCTGAGATATCGAAACTCAAAAATTAGGCCCGAAAAAAAAACGACAGTGGTACCCCTTACGTTTTTTTTTTTGGGCGAAAAATTAAGTTTCTCCAATCTTCCCAAATTCTGATAGAGGGCCATGAGACTTAGACCTGAGTGCAAAAATGGAGGCTCTAGCCCCTTCCAGAGCTGAGATATCGAAACTCAAAAATTCGGCCCGAAAAAAAAACGACAGTGGTACCCCTTACGTTTTTTTTTTTGGGCGAAAAATTAAGATTCTCCAATCTTCCCAAATTCTGATAGAGGGCCACGAGACTTAGACCTGAGTGCAAAAATGGAGGCTCTAGCCCCTTCCAGAGCTGAGATATCGAAACTCAAAAATTCGGCCCGAAAAAAAAACGACAGTGGTACCCCTTACGTTTTTTTTTTTGGGCGAAAAATTAAGTTTCTCCAATCTTCCCAAATTCTGATAGAGGGCCATGAGACTTAGACCTGAGTGCAAAAATGGAGGCTCTAGCCCCTTCCAGAGCTGAGATATCGAAACTCAAAAATTCGGCCCGAAAAAAAACGACAGTGGTACCCCTTACGTTTTTTTTTGGGGGCGAAAAATTAAGTTTCTCCAATCTTCCCAAAACTCTGGATTCTGATAGAGGGCCATGAGACTTAGACCTGAGTGCAAAAATAGAGGCTCTAGCCCCTTCCAGAGCTGAGATATCGAAACTCAAAAATTCGGCCCGAAAAAAAAACGACAGTGGTACCCCTTACGTTTTTTTTTTTGGGCGAAAAATTAAGTTTCTCCAATCTTCCCAAATTCTGATAGAGGGCCATGAGACTTAGACCTGAGTGCAAAAATGGAGGCTCTAGCCCCTTCCAGAGCTGAGATATCGAAACTCAAAAATTCGGCCCGAAAAAAAACGACAGTGGTACCCCTTACGTTTTTTTTTTTGGGGCGAAAAATTAAGTTTCTCCAATCTTCCCAAATTCTGATAGAGGGCCATGAGACTTAGACCTGAGTGCAAAAATGGAGGCTCTAGCCCCTTCCAGAGCTGAGATATCGAAACTCAAAAATTAGGCCCAAAAAAAAAACGACAGTGGTACCCCTTACGTTTTTTTTTTTGGGCGAAAAATTAAGTTTCTCCAATCTTTCCAAATTCTGATAGAGGGCCATGAGACTTAGACCTGAGTGCAAAAATGGAGGCTCTAGCCCCTTCCAGAGCTGAGATATCGAAACTCAAAAATTCGGCCCGAAAAAAAAACGACAGTGGTACCCCTTACGTTTTTTTTTTTTGGGCGAAAAATTAAGTTTCTCCAATCTTCCCAAAACTCTGGATTCTGATAGAGGGCCATGAGACTTAGACCTGAGTGCAAAAATGGAGGCTCTAGCCCCTTCCAGAGCTGAGATATCGAAACTCAAAAATTAGGCCCGAAAAAAAAACGACAGTGGTACCCCTTACGTTTTTTTTTTTCGGCGAAAAATTAAGTTTCTCCAATCTTCCCAAATTCTGATAGAGGGCCATGAGACTTAGACCTGAGTGCAAAAATGGAGGCTCTAGCCCCTTCCAGAGCTGAGATATCGAAACTCAAAAATTAGGCCCGAAAAAAAAACGACAGTGGTACCCCTTACGTTTTTTTTTGGGGCAAAAAATTAAGTTTCTCCAATCTTCCCAAATTCTGATAGAGGGCCATGAGACTTAGACCTGAGTGCAAAAATGCAGGCTCTAGTCCCTTCCAGAGCTGAGATATCGAAACTCAAAAATTCAGCCCGAAAAAAAACGACAGTGGTACCCCTACGTTTTTTTTTTTGGGCGAAAAATTACGTTTCTCCAATCTTCCCAAATTCTGATAGAGGGCCATGAGACTTAGACCTGAGTGCAAAAATGGAGGCTCTAGCCCCTTCCAGAGCTGAGATATCGAAACTCAAAAATTAGGCCCGAAAAAAAAACGACAGTGGTACCCCTTACGTTTTTTTTTTTGGGCGAAAAATTAAGTTTCTCCAATCTTCCCAAAACTCTGGATTCTGATAGAGGGCCATGAGACTTAGACCTGAGTGCAAAAATGGAGGCTCTAGCCCCTTCCAGAGCTGAGATATCGAAACTCAAAAATTAGGCCCGAAAAAAAAAAACGACAGTGGTACCCCTTACGTTTTTTTTTTTGGGCGAAAAATTAAGTTTCTCCAATCTTCCCAAATTCTGATAGAGGGCCATGAGACTTAGACCTGAGTGCAAAAATGGAGGCTCTAGCCCCTTCCAGAGCTGAGATATCGAAACTCAAAAATTCGGCCCGAAAAAAAAAACGACAGTGGTACCCCTTACGTTTTTTTTTTTGGGCGAAAAATTAAGTTTCTCCAATCTTCCCAAATTCTGATAGAGGGCCATGAGACTTAGACCTGAGTGCAAAAATGGAGGCTCTAGCCCCTTCCAGAGCTGAGATATCGAAACTCAAAAATTCGGCCCGAAAAAAAAAACGACAGTGGTACCCCTTACGTTTTTTTTTTTTGGGCGAAAAATTAAGTTTCTCCAATCTTCCCAAATTCTGATTGAGGGCCATGAGACTTAGACCTGAGTGCAAAAATGGAGGCTCTAGCCCCTTCCAGAGCTGAGATATCGAAACTCAAAATTCGGCCCGAAAAAAAAACGACAGTGGTACCCCTTACGTTTTTTTTTTTTGGGCGAAAAATTAAGTTTCTCCAATCTTCCCAAAACTCTGGATTCTGATAGAGGGCCATGAGACTTAGACCTGAGTGCAAAAATGGAGGCTCTAGCCCCTTCCAGAGCTGAGATATCGAAACTCAAAAATTAGGCCCGAAAAAAAAACGACAGTGGTACCCCTTACGTTTTTTTTTGGGGCGAAAAATTAAGTTTCTCCAATCTTCCCAAAACTCTGGATTCTGATAGAGGGCCATGAGACTTAGACCTGAGTGCAAAAATGGAGGCTCTAGCCCCTTCCAGAGCTGAGATATCGAAACTCAAAAATTAGGCCCGAAAAAAAAACGACAGTGGTACCCCTTACGTTTTTTTTTTTGGGCGAAAAATTAAGTTTCTCCAATCTTCCCAAATTCTGATAGAGGGCCATGAGACTTAGACCTGAGTGCAAAAATGGAGGCTCTAGCCCCTTCCAGAGCTGAGATATCGAAACTCAAAAATTCGGCCCGAAAAAAAAACGACAGTGGTACCCCTTACGTTTTTTTTTTTGGGCGAAAAATTAAGATTCTCCAATCTTCCCAAATTCTGATAGAGGGCCATGAGACTTAGACCTGAGTGCAAAAATGGAGGCTCTAGCCCCTTCCAGAGCTGAGATATCGAAACTCAAAAATTCGGCCCGAAAAAAAAACGACAGTGGTACCCCTTACGTTTTTTTTTTTGGGCGAAAAATTAAGTTTCTCCAATCTTCCCAAATTCTGATAGAGGGCCATGAGACTTAGACCTGAGTGCAAAAATGGAGGCTCTAGCCCCTTCCAGAGCTGAGATATCGAAACTCAAAAATTCGGCCCGAAAAAAAACGACAGTGGTACCCCTTACGTTTTTTTTTGGGGGCGAAAAATTAAGTTTCTCCAATCTTCCCAAAACTCTGGATTCTGATAGAGGGCCATGAGACTTAGACCTGAGTGCAAAAATAGAGGCTCTAGCCCCTTCCAGAGCTGAGATATCGAAACTCAAAAATTCGGCCCGAAAAAAAAACGACAGTGGTACCCCTTACGTTTTTTTTTTTGGGCGAAAAATTAAGTTTCTCCAATCTTCCCAAATTCTGATAGAGGGCCATGAGACTTAGACCTGAGTGCAAAAATGGAGGCTCTAGCCCCTTCCAGAGCTGAGATATCGAAACTCAAAAATTCGGCCCGAAAAAAAACGACAGTGGTACCCCTTACGTTTTTTTTTTTGGGCGAAAAATTAAGTTTCTCCAATCTTCCCAAATTCTGATAGAGGGCCATGAGACTTAGACCTGAGTGCAAAAATGGAGGCTCTAGCCCCTTCCAGAGCTGAGATATCGAAACTCAAAAATTAGGCCCAAAAAAAAAACGACAGTGGTACCCCTTACGTTTTTTTTTTTGGGCGAAAAATTAAGTTTCTCCAATCTTTCCAAATTCTGATAGAGGGCCATGAGACTTAGACCTGAGTGCAAAAATGGAGGCTCTAGCCCCTTCCAGAGCTGAGATATCGAAACTCAAAAATTCGGCCCGAAAAAAAAACGACAGTGGTACCCCTTACGTTTTTTTTTTTTGGGCGAAAAATTAAGTTTCTCCAATCTTCCCAAAACTCTGGATTCTGATAGAGGGCCATGAGACTTAGACCTGAGTGCAAAAATGGAGGCTCTAGCCCCTTCCAGAGCTGAGATATCGAAACTCAAAAATTAGGCCCGAAAAAAAAACGACAGTGGTACCCCTTACGTTTTTTTTTTTTCGGCGAAAAATTAAGTTTCTCCAATCTTCCCAAATTCTGATAGAGGGCCATGAGACTTAGACCTGAGTGCAAAAATGGAGGCTCTAGCCCCTTCCAGAGCTGAGATATCGAAACTCAAAAATTAGGCCCGAAAAAAAAACGACAGTGGTACCCCTTACGTTTTTTTTTGGGGCAAAAAATTAAGTTTCTCCAATCTTCCCAAATTCTGATAGAGGGCCATGAGACTTAGACCTGAGTGCAAAAATGCAGGCTCTAGTCCCTTCCAGAGCTGAGATATCGAAACTCAAAAATTCAGCCCGAAAAAAAACGACAGTGGTACCCCTACGTTTTTTTTTTTGGGCGAAAAATTACGTTTCTCCAATCTTCCCAAATTCTGATAGAGGGCCATGAGACTTAGACCTGAGTGCAAAAATGGAGGCTCTAGCCCCTTCCAGAGCTGAGATATCGAAACTCAAAAATTAGGCCCGAAAAAAAAAACGACAGTGGTACCCCTTACGTTTTTTTTTTTGGGCGAAAAATTAAGTTTCTCCAATCTTCCCAAAACTCTGGATTCTGATAGAGGGCCATGAGACTTAGACCTGAGTGCAAAAATGGAGGCTCTAGCCCCTTCCAGAGCTGAGATATCGAAACTCAAAAATTAGGCCCGAAAAAAAAACGACAGTGGTACCCCTTACGTTTTTTTTTTTGGGCGAAAAATTAAGTTTCTCCAATCTTCCCAAATTCTGATAGAGGGCCATGAGACTTAGACCTGAGTGCAAAAATGGAGGCTCTAGCCCCTTCCAGAGCTGAGATATCGAAACTCAAAAATTCGGCCCGAAAAAAAAACGACAGTGGTACCCCTTACGTTTTTTTTTTGGGCGAAAAATTAAGTTTCTCCAATCTTCCCAAAACTCTGGATTCTGATAGAGGGCCATGAGACTTAGACCTGAGTGCAAAAATGGAGGCTCTAGCCCCTTCCAGAGCTGAGATATCGAAACTCAAAAATTAGGCCCAAAAAAAAAACGACAGTGGTACCCCTTACGTTTTTTTTTTTTGGGCGAAAAATTAAGTTTCTCCAATCTTTCCAAATTCTGATAGAGGGCCATGAGACTTAGACCTGAGTGCAAAAATGGAGGCTCTAGCCCCTTCCAGAGCTGAGATATCGAAACTCAAAAATTCGGCCCGAAAAAAAACCGACAGTGGTACCCCTTACGTTTTTTTTTTTTGGGCGAAAAATTAAGTTTCTCCAATCTTCCCAAAACTCTGGATTCTGATAGAGGGCCATGAGACTTAGACCTGAGTGCAAAAATGGAGGCTCTAGCCCCTTCCAGAGCTGAGATATCGAAACTCAAAAATTAGGCCCGAAAAAAAAACGACAGTGGTACCCCTTACGTTTTTTTTTTTCGGCGAAAAATTAAGTTTCTCCAATCTTCCCAAATTCTGATAGAGGGCCATGAGACTTAGACCTGAGTGCAAAAATGGAGGCTCTAGCCCCTTCCAGAGCTGAGATATCGAAACTCAAAAATTAGGCCCGAAAAAAAAAACGACAGTGGTACCCCTTACGTTTTTTTTTTGGGCAAAAAATTAAGTTTCTCCAATCTTCCCAAATTCTGATAGAGGGCCATGAGACTTAGACCTGAGTGCAAAAATGGAGGCTCTAGTCACTTCCAGAGCTGAGATATCGAAACTCAAAAATTCAGCCCGAAAAAAAACGACAGTGGTACCCCTACGTTTTTTTTTTTGGGCGAAAAATTAAGTTTCTCCAATCTTCCCAAATTCTGATAGAGGGCCATGAGACTTAGACCTGAGTGCAAAAATGGAGGCTCTAGCCCCTTCCAGAGCTGAGATATCGAAACTCAAAAATTAGGCCCGAAAAAAAAAACGACAGTGGTACCCCTTACGTTTTTTTTTTTTGGGCGAAAAATTAAGTTTCTCCAATCTTCCCAAAACTCTGGATTCTGATAGAGGGCCATGAGACTTAGACCTGAGTGCAAAAATGGAGGCTCTAGCCCCTTCCAGAGCTGAGATATCGAAACTCAAAAATTCGGCCCGAAAAAAAAACGACAGTGGTACCCCTTACGTTTTTTTTTTTGGGCGAAAAATTAAGTTTCTCCAATCTTCCCAAATTCTGATAGAGGGCCATGAGACTTAGACCTGAGTGCAAAAATGGAGGCTCTAGCCCCTTCCAGAGCTGAGATATCGAAACTCAAAAATTAGGCCCAAAAAAAAAACGACAGTGGTACCCCTTACGTTTTTTTTTTTGGGCGAAAAATTAAGTTTCTCCAATCTTCTTGAAACTCTGGATTCTGATAGAGGGCCATGAGACTTAGACCTGAGTGCAAAAATGGAGGCTCTAGACCCTTCCAGAGCTGAGATATCGAAACTCAAAATTTCGACCAGAAAAAAAAACGACAGTGTTACCCCTTACGTTTTTTTTGGGGGGCGAAAAATTAAATATCCCCAATCTTCTCAAAACTCTGGATTCTGATAGAGGGCCATGAGACTTAAACCTGAGTGCAAAAATGGAGGTTCTAGACCCTTCCAGCGCTGAGATATCGAAACTCAAAATTTCGACCAGAAAAAAAAACGACAGTGTTACCCCTTACGTTTTTTTTTTGGGCGAAAAATTAAGTATCCCCAATCTTCTTGAAACTCTGGATTCTGATAGAGGGCCATGAGACTTAAACCTGAGTGCAACAATGGAGGCTTTAGACCCTTCCAGAGCTGAGATATCGAAACTCAAAATTTCGACCAGAAAAAAAAACGACAGTGTTACCCCTTACGTTTTTTTTGGGGGCCGAAAAATTAAGTATCCCCAATCTTCTCAAAACTCTGGATTCTGATAGAGGGCCATGAGACTTAAACCTGAGTGCAAAAATGGAGGTTCTAAACCCTTCCAGAGCTGAGATATCGAAACTCAAAATTTCGACCAGAAAAAAAAAACGACAGTGTTACCCCTTACGTTTTTTTTTTTTGGGCGAAAAATTAAGTATCCCCAATCTTCTTGAAACTCTGGATTCTGATAGAGGGCCATGAGACTTAGACCTGAGTGCAAAAATGGAGGCTCTAGACCCTTCCAGAGCTGAGATATCGAAACTCAAAATTTCGACCAGAAAAAAAAACGACAGTGTTACCCCTTACGTTTTTTTTGGGGGGGCGAAAAATTACGTTTCCCCAATCTTCTCAAAACTCTGGATTCTGATAGAGGGCCATGAGACTTAGACCTGAGTGCAAAAATGGAGGCTTTAGACCCTTCCAGAGCTGAGATATCGAAACTCAAAATTTCGACCAGAAAAAAAAACGACAGTGTTACCCCTTACGTTTTTTTTTTTGGGCGAAAAATTAAGTATCCCCAATCTTCTTGAAACTCTGGATTCTGATAGAGGGCCATGAGACTTAAACCTGAGTGCAACAATGGAGGCTTTAGACCCTTCCAGAGCTGAGATATCGAAACTCAAAATTTCGACCAGAAAAAAAAACGACAGTGTTACCCCTTACGTTTTTTTTTTTTGGGCGAAAAATTAAGTATCCCCATTCTTCTTGAAACTCTGGATTCTGATAGAGGGCCATGAGACTTAAACCTGAGTGCAACAATGGAGGCTTTAGACCCTTCCAGAGCTGAGATATCGAAACTCAAAATTTCGACCAGAAAAAAAAACGACAGTGTTACCCCTTACGTTTTTTTTGGGGGGCGAAAAATTAAGTATCCCCAATCTTCTCAAAACTCTGGATTCTGATAGAGGGCCATGAGACTTAAACCTGAGTGCAAAAATGGAGGTTCTAGACCCTTCCAGAGCTGAGATATCGAAACTCAAAATTTCGACCAGAAAAAAAACCGACAGTGTTACCCCTTACGTTTTTTTTTTTTTGGGCGAAAAATTAAGTATCCCCAATCTTCTTGAAACTCTGGATTCTGATAGAGGGCCATGAGACTTAGACCTGAGTGCAAAAATGGAGGCTCTAGACCCTTCCAGAGCTGAGATATCGAAACTCAAAATTTCGACCAGAAAAAAAAAACGACAGTGTTACCCCTTACGTTTTTTTTGGGGGGGCGAAAATCTAAGTTTCCCAAATCTTCTCAAAACTCTGGATTCTGATAGAGGGCCATGAGACTTAGACCTGAGTGCAAAAATGGAGGCTTTAGACCCTTCCAGAGCTGAGATATCGAAACTCAAAATTTCGACCAGAAAAAAAAATGACAGTGTTACCCCTTACGTTTTTTTGGGGGGGCGAAAAATTAAGTATCCCCAATCTTCTCAAAACTCTGAATTCTGATAGAGGGCCATGAGACTTAAACCTGAGTGCAAAAAGCTAGACCCTTCCAGAGCTGAGATATCGAAACTCAAAATTTCGACCAGAAAAAAAAACGACAGTGTTACCCCTTACGTTTTTTTTTTTTGGGGCGAAAAATTAAGTATCCCCAATCTTCTTGAAATCCTGGATTCTGATAGAGGGCCATGAGACTTAAACCTGAGTGCAACAATTGAGGCTCTAGACCCTTCCAGAGCTGAGATATCGAAACTCAAAATTTCGACCAGAAAAAAAAACGACAGTGTTACCCCTTACATTTTTTTTTGGGTGAAAAATTAAGTATCCCCAATCTTCTTGAAACTCTGGATTCTGATAGAGGGCCATGAGACTTAGACCTGAGTGCAAAAATGGAGGCTCTAGACCCTTCCAGAGCTGAGATATCGAAACTCAAAATTTCGACCAGAAAAAAAAACGACAGTGTTACCCCTTACGTTTTTTTTGGGGGGCGAAAAATTAAATATCCCCAATCTTCTCAAAACTCTGGATTCTGATAGAGGGCCATGAGACTTAAACCTGAGTGCAAAAATGGAGGTTCTAGACCCTTCCAGCGCTGAGATATCGAAACTCAAAATTTCGACCAGAAAAAAAAACGACAGTGTTACCCCTTACGTTTTTTTTTTGGGCGAAAAATTAAGTATCCCCAATCTTCTTGAAACTCTGGATTCTGCTAGAGGGCCATGAGACTTAAACCTGAGTGCAACAATGGAGGCTTTAGACCCTTCCAGAGCTGAGATATCGAAACTCAAAATTTCGACCAGAAAAAAAAACGACAGTGTTACCCCTTACGTTTTTTTTGGGGGCCGAAAAATTAAGTATCCCCAATCTTCTCAAAACTTTGGATTCTGATAGAGGGCCATGAGACTTAAACCTGAGTGCAAAAATGGAGGTTCTAAACCCTTCCAGAGCTGAGATATCGAAACTCAAAATTTCGACCAGAAAAAAAAAACGACAGTGTTACCCCTTACGTTTTTTTTTTTTGGGCGAAAAATTAAGTATCCCCAATCTTCTTGAAACTCTGGATTCTGATAGAGGGCCATGAGACTTAGACCTGAGTGCAAAAATGGAGGCTCTAGACCCTTCCAGAGCTGAGATATCGAAACTCAAAATTTCGACCAGAAAAAAAAACGACAGTGTTACCCCTTACGTTTTTTTTGGGGGGGCGAAAAATTAAGTTTCCCCAATCTTCTCAAAACTCTGGATTCTGATAGAGGGCCATGAGACTTAGACCTGAGTGCAAAAATGGAGGCTTTAGACCCTTCCAGAGCTGAGATATCGAAACTCAAAATTTCGACCAGAAAAAAAAACGACAGTGTTACCCCTTACGTTTTTTTTTTTTGGGCGAAAAATTAAGTATCCCCAATCTTCTTGAAACTCTGGATTCTGATAGAGGGCCATGAGACTTAAACCTGAGTGCAACAATGGAGGCTTTAGACCCTTCCAGAGCTGAGATATCGAAACTCAAAATTTCGACCAGAAAAAAAAACGACAGTGTTACCCCTTACGTTTTTTTTTTTTTGGGCGAAAAATTAAGTATCCCCATTCTTCTTGAAACTCTGGATTCTGATAGAGGGCCATGAGACTTAAACCTGAGTGCAACAATGGAGGCTTTAGACCCTTCCAGAGCTGAGATATCGAAACTCAAAATTTCGACCAGAAAAAAAAACGACAGTGTTACCCCTTACGTTTTTTTTGGGGGGGCGAAAATCTAAGTTTCCCAAATCTTCTCAAAACTCTGGATTCTGATAGAGGGCCATGAGACTTAGACCTGAGTGCAAAAACGGAGGCTTTAGACCCTTCCAGAGCTGAGATATCGAAACTCAAAATTTCGACCAGAAAAAAAACGACAGTGTTACCCCTTACGTTTTTTTTGGGGGGGCGAAAAATTAAGTTTCCCCAATCTTCTCAAAACTCTGGATTCTGATAGAGGGCCATGAGACTTAGACCTGAGTGCAAAAATGGAGGCTTTAGACCCTTCCAGAGCTGAGATATCGAAACTCAAAATTTCGACCAGAAAAAAAAACGACAGTGTTACCCCTTACGTTTTTTTTTTTGGGCGAAAAATTAAGTATCCCCAATCTTCTTGAAACTCTAGATTCTGATAGAGGGCCATGAGACTTAAACCTGAGTGCAACAATGGAGGCTTTAGACCCTTCCAGAGCTGAGATATCGAAACTCAAAATTTCGACCAGAAAAAAAAACGACAGTGTTACCCCTTACGTTTTGTTTTTTGGGGACGAAAAATTAAGTATCCCCAATCTTCTTGAAACTCTGGATTCTGATAGAGGGCCATGAGACTTAAACCTGAGTGCAACAATGGAGGCTTTAGACCCTTCCAGAGCTGAGATATCGAAACTCAAAATTTCGACCAGAAAAAAAAACGACAGTGTTACCCCTTACGTTTTTTTTGGGGGGCGAAAAATTAAGTATCCCCAATCTTCTCAAAACTCTGGATTCTGATAGAGGGCCATGAGACTTAAACCTGAGTGCAAAAATGGAGGTTCTAGACCCTTCCAGAGCTGAGATATCGAAACTCAAAATTTCGACCAGAAAAAAAAACGACAGTGTTACCCCTTACGTTTTTTTTTTTTGGGCGAAAAATTAAGTATCCCCAATCTTCTTGAAACTCTGGATTCTGATAGAGGGCCATGAGACTTAAACCTGAGTGCAACAATGGAGGCTTTAGACCCTTCCAGAGCTGAGATATCGAAACTCAAAATTTCGACCAGAAAAAAAACCGACAGTGTTACCCCTTACGTTTTTTTTTTTTTGGGCGAAAAATTAAGTATCCCCAATCTTCTTGAAACTCTGGATTCTGATAGAGGGCCATGAGACTTAGACCTGAGTGCAAAAATGGAGGCTCTAGACCCTTCCAGAGCTGAGATATCGAAACTCAAAATTTCGACCAGAAAAAAAAACGACAGTGTTACCCCTTACGTTTTTTTGGGGGGGCGAAAATCTAAGTTTCCCAAATCTTCTCAAAACTCTGGATTCTGATAGAGGGCCATGAGACTTAGACCTGAGTGCAAAAATGGAGGCTTTAGACCCTTCCAGAGCTGAGATATCGAAACTCAAAATTTCGACCAGAAAAAAAAACGACAGTGTTACCCCTTACGTTTTTTTTTTTGGGGCGAAAAATTAAGTATCCCCAATCTTCTTGAAATCCTGGATTCTGATAGAGGGCCATGAGACTTAAACCTGAGTGCAACAATGGAGGCTCTAGACCCTTCCAGAGCTGAGATATTGAAACTCAAAATTTCGACCAGAAAAAAAAACGACAGTGTTACCCCTTACGTTTTTTTTTTTTTGGGGCGAAAAATTAAGTATCCCCAATCTTCTCAAAACTTTGTATTCTGATAGAGGGCCATGAGACTTAAACCTGAGTGCAAAAATGGAGGCTCTAGACCCTTCCAGAGCTGAGATATCGAAACTCAAAATTTCGACCAGAAAAAAAAAACGACAGTGTTACCCCTTACATTTTTTTTTTGGGTGAAAAATTAAGTATCCCCAATCTTCTTGAAACTCTGGATTCTGATAGAGGGCCATGAGACTTAGACCTGAGTGCAAAAATGGATGCTCTAGACCCTTCCAGAGCTGAGATATCGAAACTCAAAATTTCGATCAGAAAAAAAAACGACAGTGTTACCCCTTACGTTTTTTTTGGGGGGGCGAAAAATTAAGTTTCCCCAATCTTCTCAAAACTCTGGATTCTGATAGAGGGCCATGAGACTTAGACCTGAGTGCAAAAATGGAGGCTTTAGACCCTTCCAGAGCTGAGATATCGAAACTCAAAATTTCGACCAGAAAAAAAAACGACAGTGTTACCCCTTACGTTTTTTTTGGGGGGCGAAAAATTAAGTATCCCCAATCTTCTCAAAACTCTGGATTCTGATAGAGGGCCATGAGACTTAGACCTGAGTGCAAAAATGGAGGCTTTAGACCCTTCCAGAGCTGAGATATCGAAACTCAAAATTTCGACCAGAAAAAAAAACGACAGTGTTACCCCTTACGTTTTTTTTGGGGGGCGAAAAATTAAGTATCCCCAATCTTCTCAAAACTCTGGATTCTGATAGAGGGCCATGAGACTTAGACCTGAGTGCAAAAATGGAGGCTCTAGACCCTTCCAGAGCTGAGATATCGAAACTCAAAATTTCGACCAGAAAAAAAAACGACAGTGTTACCCCTTACGTTTTTTTTGGGGGGGCGAAAAATTAAGTTTCCCCAATCTTCTCAAAACTCTGGATTCTGATAGAGGGCCATGAGACTTAGACCTGAGTGCAAAAATGGAGGCTCTAGACCCTTCCAGAGCTGAGATATCGAAACTCAAAATTTCGACCAGAAAAAAAAACGACAGTGTTACCCCTTACGTTTTTTTTGGGGGGCGAAAAATTAAGTATCCCCAATCTTCTCAAAACTCTGGATTCTGATAGAGGGCCATGAGACTTAGACCTGAGTGCAAAAATGGAGGCTTTAGACCCTTCCAGAGCTGAGATATCGAAACTCAAAATTTCGACCAGAAAAAAAAACGACAATGTTACCCCTTACGTTTTTTTGGGGGGGCGAAAAATTAAGTATCCCCAATCTTCTCAAAACTCTGGATTCTGATAGAGGGCCATGAGACTTAAACCTGAGTGCAAAAATTGAGGCTCTAGACCCTTCCAGAGCTGAGATATCGAAACTCAAAATTTCGACCAGAAAAAAAAAACGACAGTGTTACCCCTTACGTTTTTTTTGGGGCGAAAAATTAAGTATCCCCAATCTTCTTGAAACCCTGGATTCTGATAGAGGGCCATGAGACTTAAAGCTGAGTGCAACAATTGAGGCTCTAGACCCTTCCAGAGCTGAGATATCGAAACTCAAAATTTCGACCAGAAAAAAAAAAACCGACAGTGTTACCCCTTACGTTTTTTTGGGGGGGCGAAAAATTAAGTATCCCCAATCTTCTCAAAACTCTGGATTCTGATAGAGGGACATGAGACTTAAACCTGAGTGCAAAAATGGAGGCTCTAGACCCTTCCAGAGCTGAGATATCGAAACTCAAAATTTCGACCGAAAAAAAAAACGACAGTGTTACCCCTTACGTTTTTTTGGGGGGGGCAAAAAATTAAGTATCCCCAATCTTCTTGAAACTTTGGATTCTGATAGAGGGCTATGAGACTTAAACCTGAGTGCAAAAACGGAGGCTCTAGACCCTTCCAGAGCTGAGATATCGAAACTCAAAATTTCGACCAGAAAAAAAAACGACAGTGTTACCCCTTACGTTTTTTTTTTTTGGGCGAAAAATTAAGTATCCCCAATCTTCTCAAAACTCTGGATTCTAATAGAGGGCACTGAGACTTAAACCTGAGTGCAAAAATGGAGGCTCTAGACCCTTCCACAGGTGAGATATCGAAACTCAAAAATTCGACCCGAAAAAAAAACGACAGTGGTACACCTTTCGTTTTTGTTTTTTTTTTCGGGCGAAAAATTAAGTTTCTCCAATCTTCTCAAAACTCTGGATTCTGATAGAGGGCCATGAGACTTAAACCTGACTGCAAAAATGGAGGCTCTAGACCCTTCCAGAGCTGAGAAGGAGCTCTCCATTTTTGCACTCAGGTCTAAGTCTCATGGCCCTCTATCAGAATCCAGAGTTTCGAGAAGATTGGGGATACTTAATTTTTCGCCCGAAAAAAAAACGTAAGGGGTACCACTGTCGTTTTTTTTTCGGGTCGAAATTTTGAGTTTCGATATCTCACCTCTGGAAGGGTCTAGAGCCTCCATTTTTGCAGTCAGGTTTAAGTCTCATGGCCCTCTATCAGAAAAAAACTTAATTTAAACTTAATTTTTCGCCTGAAAAAAACCCGATAGGGGTACGCATGCTTTGTCCCTGAATGAATCATCCATTTGAATGAATCAGTTAAGTGAATGATTCAATGACTCACTCATAAAGACCACATGCTTTTTCCCTGATTGAATCCGCCATTTGAATGAATCAGTTAAGTGAATGATTTAATGACTCACTCATAAAGACCACATGCTTAATGTTTAATAACTTAATTGTGATCTCAATAATTATGTTCATGATTTTGGCCATAATCGAGTGTTCATGTTCCAGGGGCTGTACATATTTCTGGTGTATGCGGTTTACAACAGTGAGGTATGACTCCATCTCTGGTGTGTTCATGTTTCCGTGTCATGATTGCAACAGTGTACTGTACATGAGTGTGTGTGCTGACGCAGGTGCGGAGCGCGATAAGGAGGATTCAGGACAAGCGGAAAGCCTTGTCATTTACAGTAAGACCTTGTTTTTGCTGATTCACGTATGACCCGTTTCTCGGTTATCGAACTCACTTTTGATGTCATGTCCTCTTGCAGAACTGCTCTCAGCCAATCAGCTTCTTGCCCTCGCAGAAGTCCCCCAGTGCATCATGGGTACACAGTCTGCCGACTCTTTCCACTCCTGAGAGCAGCGAGAGCTCGACTCCCGCGAGCGCTAACCCGCTCACCTTCAAGAACGGTGTGTGAGACTCGTGCGCTGCTCGTTTCAGTGTGTTACCGTCACCTTTAGTCGCTAAAAAGCCTGTGTACTTGATAAAACATCTGTCCTTTCCTCTAGAATCTTATAAAGAGGACAAAATTGTGAATCTCCCATTAAAAGCAGCCCACAAGAGTCAGGTAAGCTGCAAAACCAGACGAGCTGCTTCATATTGTTGGGGAAACTGTCCAAACATTAATACTTTTAATTGAGCAAAAGTGACAGTAGAGATATTTATAATATTGCAAAAGATTCGATTTCAAACTTTTCAAAATTTTTGAGAATCCAGAAAAATCTCAGTTTTCACAAAAATACGAAGCAGCAAAAGTGCGTTCAATATTGATAGATTGATAAAACTGATCATCAGATCCTCATATCAGAGTGATTTCTGAAGGGTCATGTGACTCTGAAGACTGGAATAATGATGCTGAACGTCACAGGAATAAATTACACTTTACTATATATTCACACAGAGAACTGTTTATTTTAAATTGTAGTAATATTTCACTGTATTTTTGATCAAATAAATGTTGAGAAGAGTCCATCTGTAATCTCCTAAACTCAACTATAAGTCATGATATTATGATAGAACATTACATTATGATTTTTTTGTGAGGCTGCTTTAATAAAGCAATGTGAACCGTAAGAAGAGCTTTACTAATACACTGAATGTGTCGTAATAAATCCCAGCAGGCTGTTTGCTTTCAGGTGGTTCAGCTGACGGCCTTCAAGCCTTCAGGTAAAGGTGTGTGTGTGTGTGTGTATGTGTCCACACTCAGGCTGTAGGGGGCACACTAGTTCTTCACTAACACCGCTCATAATCTGGTGAATGTTTTAAATGATGCGCTCACACACACACACACACACACACACTGCTGTTTCTCTCCTCTTCACCACAGGCTGCTGAGGAGAAGACGGCACTATAACTCGTGACTGATCCCGGGATGAAGACATAACTCACACACACACTCGCCTCCTCCACAATCCTCCGGCCGGCTCATTCCCAGCACTGAGAGTGTGTGTGTGTGTGTAATCACATCTCCACGTCCAGCTCAACAACACTGGCATCATAGTAATGTGCTGCTGTATGTACAGTAGATGTTCAGTGCTGAGAACAGGAGTGTGTGATCGTCATCGGTCAGTATGTCAATAACACATGATTAATAGTGACGTGGTCTGTGTGTGTGTGTGAATCTGATGGCAGGACACTTTAAAAACACATCCAGACTGATTGTGTTGCTGTATTAATGCTGTAATTCTACTACCCCACTGAATTATGCATTATTGTACATAATTATTTTATTCCCTATTTTTGTACGATGCATATAAAACTGCAGTATTACTTTTTTACTCACTATTAAAACTAATGTTTCGTTGGTTTGCTTCGATGTGGAAAGTGAGTATCTCTGTAGTCATGTGTGTATGTTTTTAAAATGAGACACAGGAAATTATATTGGATTAGAATAAAATTATTAGAAAAAGTTTTGGTTCGAATTGATTCAGACGAAGAATCTCTCCCACACACTCTTCCCACACATACACTCTCACACAAACCGCGTGATTTTTATTTATTATTTTATTGCGACCAAATTTTTCAGTTAAATGGAAAGACAAATAAATTTGCAATCTATGTAAAATGTGCTTTAAATACTTTCATAGATACAGTTCATTACATTATCTCAATAAATACCTTCTCTCGTTTAATTTGATTCTTTTGGACGGGCCCTTTGTGGACGTTTTTTTTAAATAGCTATTGAATTGACGAACAAGAAAAGTACAAAACTCTTCCTCCATTTAAAAGCACAGGAGCAATATGGTATATAACAAAGATACATAAATATCGCCCTTGGAGTGCAACAATCGGTTCCAGAACTAAAAAAACTCCATTCATTTTCTCCGTTAGGGTGAAAAAACGTGATATTTAACGAGAAATATAAACCATAAAAGACAGCCCTGCTGCTGTGAGCTACGAGGTCGTAATTAATGGTTTTATTTGCTTCCGTTAAAGAAGTCAGCCCACATTATTTCAACTTCATTTTAAAATAACAGTGGAAACTACATTACCCATGATGCTGTAGAGAAAATTCCACCTATCAGAGAGTCAAAACGAGCAGAATGAACCAAAAGAGCACTTTAGCTCCGCCCACTCCCATGAAGCTCCGCGAATGGCGTAATCGAGTCAGTCTAGCGTTTAAAGCTTGACTGAAGCTGCTCAAGGGGTTTACAAAGCATAACAATGTTCATTAATTAAAGTGACACTGTTTATTTAAATGATCAAATAGTTCTGGCGGATGTAATATGACACTTGTGGGCGTGGCCACACCTTGGTAGAAAACCCTCTGACATTAGAATATTTCTAATGTTGCTCACTAAATGTCAACAAAGATTATTGTGACACTTCCTATTTTGTTTGTTACCACAGTTAAGGGAATAAAACGCAAAGAAATTGTTACTTTTACAATTTTGAATGTTCCTCTTATTCAGCCTGTGTTATAGTCACATTTTAATGTTGTATAGTTCATTTCCATCCATATTCAGATTTGTGAATAGTCTGATATCCAACACAACATGTTCAATCAGTTGTTTTGAATTTTACACGTGAATTGAGTCAATTTTAAAAATGTGTTTTGGGGATTTTTTTAAAATATATAAATTCGTTGAATATAATTGAATTGTTTTTAACATAAATGTATAATTATAGGTTAATAAACAATGTGCTTTTAAAATTAAAGATGCAGATTTATTTTTGATAAATTAGGGACGGCCCACTTTACCTAAAAAAAAATTGTCTGGAGTGCATGATCTCAAAATATTTATTAGTATATATATATATATATATATATATATATATATATATATATATATATATATATATTCCTGGAAAATAACACATTTTGAACCATATTTAAATTGAAATAATTTAGCTGGACCTTAAAGTTAATGAAAGAAATGCACATTTAACAAAAAGATTTCACTTTATCTGCATTCACCCTGTGCATATTTCGCAATTATCTTAAAATATATTGTTTAACACACACACAATCTCTCTAAAGATAAGCTCTGTGTTTTCCGTTTTGATTCGATTATGGTGTTCAGACGCTTCATGGGATTGTACTTCTTTCCCTCACTAAATCTGTCTCATTCGTACCATCATACCGATCAGTGTTGTAATACTCGAAACTCGGACTCGTCTCGGACTTGGTCTCGAGACCATATTTTCATATTTTTAATTTAAATTGATTGACACGCCCAGTGATTGTTGATTTTCTAGTGTGCAACTGCGCATGACAAATTGTAATAAAATTACTTTTAACACCACCTACTATGCGGCCTTTTTACCCTAAACTGATCATATTTTTTAAACTCTAAGTAAATTCAGTAAAAAAAAAAAAAGGATTTCTCTAAGTAAATAAAAGTAAATTAGGTAATCAACCCTCACTGGTCTCGACTCGGACTCGAATGAGGTGGTCTCGACTACAACACTGATACCGATTTTCAAAAACGTTTTTGCTTCGAATGGATGTTGGTAGTGTAGTGATTCTCAGTGTGGAGTACCCCAAGGCTCAGTACTAGGACCGTTGCTTTTCACTTTTTTTTGCTTCAAATCAATGTTTTTTGTGATGTTGTGATTCTCCTCGAAGCTGGTTGGCTTGTTTCATGGCTTACAACGCTTTAACAAAGACTTCCTTTGGAGAAACGAATGGAAAAAATACTTTGGGAACCAGCTGTTGCACTCCGCCGTTATTACCGTTATAGCCCAGAGAATAACAAAACAGCACTAAGAAGGAAACACTATTGCAAATACAAAAACGCCTCCGTGTCCGTCAGTGATTGTCATGCATAAAAAGGAATACAGATTCAATCAAATCTGTCCATTCGTCACGTTGGGTATTTGGAAAACGGTTGGACATCCATTTGGCGCACATCTCACACGGCGGTCGACCTCTTGGCGTGAAGCATCTCTATGAGCAGGTTGTTGCAGGGCACTTCTCCACACAGGTGTGTGTAACACAGATAGTCCTCGGCCTGCGCGCTCAGCGAACGCACCTCCGCCAGTCGCAGGATCAGCTGACCGAAGCGATCCACACACTGAGGGTACGAGAAGAGTGTGTACTCCAGCAGAGCCCCGTTCACCTGCTCCTGCACACTCTCCACTAGCGGCTGGTTCTCCAGGAGCTTCACGTCTGAGGAGCAGGCAGAGCGTTAGAGAGTGTGTGTGAGAGAGAGAGACTGTGGAAGCGAGCGAGCGCGCGTGTGTGTGTGTGGAGAGAGAGAGTGTGGAAGTGAGCGTGTGTGTGTGTGTGGAGAGAGAGAGTGAGTGACTGAGTGAGAGAGTGTGGAAGCGAGCATGTGTGTGTGTGTGTGTGTGTGAGAGAGAGAGAGAGTGAGTGAGAGAGTGTGAGAGTGTGGAAGCGAGCTTGTGTGTGTGTGTGAGAGAGAGAGAGAGTGAGTGAGAGAGTGTGAGAGTGTGGAAGCGAGCTTGTGTGTGTGTGTGTGTGTGAGAGAGAGAGAGAGAGTGAGTGAGTGAGAGTGTGGAAGCGAGCATGTGTGTGTGTGTGTGTGTGTGAGAGAGAGAGAGAGAGTGAGTGAGTGAGAGAGTGTGGAAGCGAGCATGTGTGTGTGTGTGTAAGAGAGAGAGAGTGAGTGAGTGAGAGAGTGTGGAAGCGAGCATGTGTGTGTGTGTGAGAGAGAGAGAAAGAGAGTGAGAGAGGAAGCAAGCGTGTTTTTTGAGAGAGAGAGTGCGAGTGAGTGTGTGTGTGTGTTTGTGAGAGAGTGAGTGAGTGAAGCGAGAGTGTGTGAGAGAGAAGAGTGTGTGTGTGTGTTTGTGAGAGAGTGAGTGAGTGAAGCGAGAGTGTGTGTGAGAGAGAAGAGTGTGTGTGTGTGTGTGTGTGTGTGTGTGTGAGAATGAGTGAGTGAGTGAAGCGAGAGTGTGTGTGAGTGTTTATGTGTGTGATAGAGTGAGTGAGTGAAGCGAGAGTGTGTGTGTGTGTGTGTGTGTGTGTGTGAGGGTGACAATAGCCTGGCCCATTAACGGAGCACTTTAAAGCATTAGCAGAAGAGCCTTTCACACAGTAATTAAAATGTTGAATAATGTTTTCAGAGTGTTTGAAGGACACAAATGACTCAATAAAGCTGCTTTCATTCGGCCAAAGAATGAAGAAATCAATGTGACGAGCGAGAGACGGCGAATTCTTCCTCTTTCAAATGTTTTCGCTTTTCTCCTTTCAGATGTTAGTTTATTGTGTCTAATGAAACTGTAATTGAACATTTCTAGGAAAGGGTTTGTTGCTGCGCACAAGAGCAAGCTGTCGTTCAGACGGGGCTTTTGTTCATTTTAATAAGTGTTTGCAAAATTTATTAAACTCATGTATTTAGGATACACTTTAAGTATTGCAATTCATCTCTCCTAAAATCAAAGTGTGTTGAAAATAGTGACTAGAAGGTCAGATTTAACAAATGTACTATCCTGAAAGAAGAAACTTACTTTATATTCAATGTTAAATGTGTGACAACATGCCTAAACATTCTTTAATCAGTTTTAATCACTTTATATCACCACAACTCTTTAATATGGATTCATTTTCTTTGATTACACTCTATTATATTGTCTTTAGCTGCTTCCACTGTATATTTTTCTGCGCATTTTGGGATTTTGCATAAAAAAATGCTGGATCAAAACATCAAGATGGCCATAAATAAATAAAAATGCGCATAAAAACATATGCGCTCAATTGAGGCAGACTTTTTTTTATCCAATAAGACGACTATGATGGAAAGACATTTACTGCATAAATCCCTTGATGGGCCAAATGGGACAATGGTGCTCTTGAACACATGGTTTGGAAACAGTATTTTATGATAGCTAAAGTTAAATTCACATCTTTGGATTGAAAGATCTTACTAAGTACTAAAACTCTGAAATGGTCTGTCTTTAACGGAGAAGTTCAATTAAAAAAAAACAACTTTTGCTGATAATTTACTCACCCCAATGTCATCACGATGTCCATGTCTTTCTTTCTTCAGTCGAAAAGAAATTAAGGTTTTTGATGAAAACATTCCAGGATTTTTCTCCATATAATGGACTTCAATGGGGTCCAAATGGTTTAAGGTTCAAATGAGAGTTTCAGTGCAAACTGTTCAAAGGGCTTTAAACGATTCCAGACGATGAATAAGGCTCTAATCAAGCGAAACGATCGGCCATATAAAAAATAAATAATAAAGTTTAAGTTTTATAAGGTCAAATGCTCGCCTTGCTCTGTTCTGTGATGTACATTCGTGACTCTCCTGTTCAAACTCGTTCATCAAAACGAACAAATCTTTTTTCAAATCATTTGGTTCATTGAATGAACCAAATGACTCGAAAAAAGATTCGTTTCGCTTGATAAGACCCTTATTCATCGCCTGGAATCGTTTAAAGCCCTTTGAACAGTTTGTAGTTTGCACTGAAACTGTCTTTTGAACCTTAAACCGTTTGGACCCCATTGAAGTCCATTATATGGAGAAAATCCTGGAATGTTTTCATCAAAAACCTAAATTTCTTTTCGACTGAAGAAAGAAAGACCTGGACATCTTGGATGACATGGGGGTGAGTAAATTATCAGCAAAAGTTTTTTTTAAAGTGAACTACTCCTTTAAAGCTTTCCTCAAAATATACTTTTTTAAGGTAACTTTTATTTGATTAACTATTTTTTACTCTTTTGATAACATTTTATATTTGTATTACGTATTTGAATGTACTTATCTTTTCTTTTATGTGAAGCACTTCGAGATGTAACTTTTCAAGGTGCTATAGAAATAAGTTTATATTATTATTATTATAAAAAGTATAGGGAAATCAGGTTGATTGGACACTTTTTTGTCCGGATGGCGCTGAATGTAGTTCTCCGTCGATGTGTGTGCTCAGACTCACTGGGGTTGAAGAGGATGAGGAACTTCAGACAGGCCATCTCTCTTCTGTCCACCTGAAGAAGCTGAAGTCTCCTGGCCAGATCCTGTCCTCTCTGGACCATACTGGACAGAGGCGGTCCCGCGTCACACACCGCCGACAGATCCACCTTACAGCACACACACACACAGATCTTTCACCTCTATACAACGCCGCTCATGCATCAATGAGGTTTGGAGCATTAAAAGCCCAAATAACAACACAGTAGAAGCCAAAAAGAGACAGATTATTTAAATCTACAGTAAAAGTTGTTTAGCTCTATGTATGAACATGTTAGCCTTAAGGTTATGAATAAACTGGTGTGCATCAAACCAAATGACAAAACGTGCATTTAGGAGATATAAGCATTTAAAGCACTTCTGCTGAAATGGATCAGGGACTTCAGCTTGTCCAATCACATTGAAGCTCCGCCCCCTGTGCTATAAACACCTGGCTGAAGCGAGCATTGACACTCACGGAGCAATATGGGTCAGAGAAGTGTGTGTTCAGTTGCTCAAATGCTCAAGTTTTACTGTTCGATGGCATAATAATCAGATAATATAATAAGACAACATATAATCAGCGCTCGGATTCGCTTCCATGGTGCTGTCAGTCTGTGAGGGAAACTAAATGCTATTGGCTATTTGAAAAGGAGGCGGAGCCATTCAATATGTCCTGCCTTAGCTTCCTATTTCAGTGGAAATGACATCAGCGCATCAAACAAAGCTGTGCGTCTCAAGGCCACCTCCCACTAAGAGTCCGCCTCTTTCCCTCCTGGCGGATATATTAGTCACTGACGAATCAGCATTTACTGTTTGAGATGTTTAACATGGATCCCCCGTTCATTAGGCTCTTTGAAATTAAATGTTATGCTTTTTCATAATGACATGTGATAGTTTGGATAATCTCATTCTCACCTCCTGTCCTGTAATGAGCAGCAGAGTGTTGTCTCTCCCATGATGCACCTGTCTGCAGATATGATCGAGAAGCAACAGCTCGCTCCAGCAGTTATGCAGCAGTCGCATCTGATCTCCAACCTAAATCATGGGAAATGAAGAGCTGTTATGCGCTCACAGTATTAGGTCTCTATGATACTGATTTAAAGCATAATATTGTGGCTTAAAGTGACTCTCCCCAATAATCTTCAATCACCAAAATTACATGTTTAAATGTTTATATTAGTAAAATTGCTTGAATGTAACTCGACACCCTTGCCTTATTTAGTATACGCGATTGTATGCCCCGCCTCCACTCACTCACTCACTCAGCTCAGAGGGCCACTGGTTGTCGATCACACGTTGATCTGATTAAAAGGTAGTTTGTGATGTTAGCGATTTTAAACCGTGTTTTTGAGACTGTCTTTGGTTCATTTTCACTGAAAATACTTTTGAAGGGCTTTAGTTAATCAAACAATAACCAGGACAAAACTTAAACCTCCCTAATGAGGGAAAAACACGACAGCAAAGCACGACAAACAGACAAGGCTTCTGCACAATAACATAAGTGACGATCACGGGCACAGTGACAGGAAAGAGAACACAGAACACAACGAGAACAAATAGGAAAACAGAAGGGTAACAAGGGAGATCAGATGGGACGAATGAATCAGGTAAAAAGAGGGCAGGGCCTAGAGACTGAGAGAAGGACTAGAGACTGAGAGAAAGACTAGAGACTGAGAGAAAGACTAGAGACTGACAGAAAGACTAGAGACTGAGAGAAAGACTAGAGACTGAGAGAAAGTCTAGAGACTGAGAGAAAGTCTAGAGACTGAGAGAAAGACTAGAGACTGACAGAAAGACTAGAGACTGACAGAAAGACTAGAGACTGAGAGAAAGACTAGAGACTGAGAGAAAGTCTAGAGACTGAGAGAAAGTCTAGAGACTGAGAGAAAGACTAGAGACTGAGAGAAAGACTAGAGACTGAGAGAAAGACTAGAGACTGACAGAAAGACTAGAGACTGAGAGAAAGACTAGAGACTGAGAGAAAGTCTAGAGACTGAGAGAAAGTCTAGAGACTGAGAGAAAGACTAGAGACTGACAGAAAGACTAGAGACTGACAGAAAGACTAGAGACTGAGAGAAAGTCTAGAGACTGAGAGAAAGTCTAGAGACTGAGAGAAAGTCTAGAGACTGAGAGAAAGTCTAGAGACTGAGAGAAAGACTAGAGACTGACAGAAAGACTAGAGACTGACAGAAAGACTAGAGACTGAGAGAAAGACTAGAGACTGAGAGAAAGTCTAGAGACTGAGAGAAAGTCTAGAGACTGAGAGAAAGACTAGAGACTGAGAGAAAGACTAGAGACTGAGAGAAAGACTATAGACTGAGAGAAAGACTAGAGACTGACAGAAAGACTAGAGACTGAGAGAAAGACTAGAGACTGAGAGAAAGTCTAGAGACTGAGAGAAAGACTAGAGACTGACAGAAAGACTAGAGACTGACAGAAAGACTAGAGACTGAGAGAAAGTCTAGAGACTGAGAGAAAGACTAGAGACTGAGAGAAAGTCTAGAGACTGAGAGAAAGACTAGAGACTGAGAGAAAGACTAGAGACTGAGAGAAAGACTAGAGACTGAGAGAAAGTCTAGAGACTGAGAGAAAGACTAAAGACTGAGAGAAAGACTAGAGACTGACAGAAAGACTAGAGACTGAGAAAAAGACTAGAGACTGACAGAAAGACTAGAGACTGACAGAAAGACTAGAGACTGACAAAAAGACTAGAGACTGACAGTAAGACTAGAGACTGACAGAAAGACTAGAGACAAACAGAAAGACTAGGGACTGAGAGAAAGACTAGAGACTAACAGAAAGACTAGAGACTAACAGAAAGACTAGAGACTAACAGAAAGACTAGGGACTGAGAGAAAGACTAGAGACTAACAGAAAGACTAGGGACTGAGAGAAAGACTAGAGACTGAGAGAAAGACTAGAGACTGACAGAAAGACTAGAGACTAACAGAAAGACTAGAGACTGAGTGAAAGACTAGAGACTAACAGAAAGACTAGGGACTGAGAGAAAGACTAGAGACTAACAGAAAGACTAGGGACTGAGAGAAAGACTAGAGACTAACAGAAAGACTAGAGACTGACAGAAAGACTAGAGACTGACAGAAAGACTAGAGACTGAGAGAAAGACTAGAGACTAACAGAAAGACTAGAGACTGAGAGAAAGACTAGAGACTGAGAGAAAGACTAGAGACTGACAGAAAGACTAGAGACTGAGAGAAAGACTAGAGACTGAGAGAAAGACTAGAGACTGACAGAAAGACTAGAGACTGAGAGAAAGACTAGAGACTAACAGAAAGACTAGAGACTGAGAGAAAGACTAGAGACTGAGAGAAAGACTAGAGACTGACAGAGAGACTAGAGACTGAGAGAAAGACTAGAGACTGACAGAAAGACTAGAGACTGACAGAAAGACTAGAGACTGACAGAAAGACTAGAGACTAACAGAAAGTCTAGAGACTAACAGAAAGACTAGAGACTAACAGAAAGTCTAGAGACTAACAGAAAGACTAGAGACTAACAGAAAGTCTAGAGACTAACAGAAAGACTAGAGACTGACAGAAAGACTAGAGACTGAGAGAAAGTCTAGAGACTGAGAGAAAGACTAGAGACTAACAGAAAGACTAGAGACTGACAGAAAGACTAGAGACTAACAGAAAGTCTAGAGACTAACAGAAAGACTAGGGACTGAGAGAAAGACTAGAGACTAACAGAAAGTCTAGAGACTAACAGAAAGACTAGGGACTGAGAGAAAGACTAGAGACTGACAGAAAGACTAGAGACTGAGAGAAAGACTAGAGACTAACAGAAAGACTAGAGACTGAGAGAAAGACTAAAGACTGACAGAAAGACTAGAGACTAACAGAAAGTCTAGAGACTAACAGAAAGACTAGGGACTGAGAGAAAGACTAGAGACTAACAGAAAGTCTAGAGACTAACAGAAAGACTAGAGACTGACAGAAAGACTAGAGACTAACAGAAAGTCTAGAGACTAACAGAAAGACTAGAGACTGACGCCTTGTTCACAATACATGATTTTAAAACGTTGGGCAAACAATGTCGGTGACAACAACTCTGTCACCCAACGATTCTATCTTGTCGACAAACCACGTTTTGTCACGAAAAAATCACGTGATAAAACGAACCGGAAATGACAAAACAGCACACACACCAATACCCAGCGAAGAAGACGAAGAACACAACACGCAAATTTGGATGTCAGAAACTAGTGCTTCAAACTGTTTGTGACTGTTTGTGAATGATTTTATTTTTTTATTTTTGAAAAAATGCAAAAAAAGAAAAATTAGGATTTACCCGGTGACCTCAACCCATGCCTTGCTCTGATTGGCTGGAGCTCATGACATCACGTGAGGTTGAATTGTGTACAGTAGAAAGAAAGTCATGGTTTGGAACGACATACACAGACGAGTGATTGATATCAAAGCTGCGTAAACGAGTGTGTGAGAAACTGCAAACAGGCCAAAACGTGTAGAATAGGAGTAGATGATCTAAAAAAAAAAATCTAAAGATTTCAAAGGCTTTACGATAATTCTCCTCAAAACAATAATAAATGTGACGTCCAGTCGGTTTAACTCAAAGCTGACTCGAACATCCACAGCAATGCAACCCTACTGTAGCATCCAGATGAACCGAGATCATAAAACGAGTGCTGTATTTATGACCTCTCGTCCTTCATCAGTCGCGCGTCTTCCTCCCCCTCAACCCTGTGTGTGTCGTGCTCATATTCAGCACTGGTTTGAAGGCCACACGTGCTCTGACACAAGTGTAGCGTCACATACATCAACCTCAGCCAGAAGCGAATATCCACATCTAATCCTGCACACTTGACCTCACTCACACAAGTGGCACACTTCAGATTGTCACGCACAAACCTACTAGGACATACACTCTTAGAAGAAAAGGTTCTAAATAGAACCTTAAAAAGTTCTATCAGCGCTATGTATTTGGAACCCCTAAAAGGTTCTATACACTCTTAAAAAAAGGGTTCCTCTGGGTTCTATATAGAACCCTGGGGTTCCATACTTGGCCAATAGAACCTTTTACCAAAAAAAAAATGGTTCTATATAGAACCATTTTGGAGTTCCATATATGAAGCGGGGGATGGAACCATTTCTGGTTCTAAATAGAACCATTTCTTCTAAGAGTGTACACACACCATGCGGCGGCGGCGAGGGAGCGCTGCATGGGATTCCTGAGTTATCTTCTGCGCGGAATGTAATTAAGCGTCCAGTCAGTCGCTGGCATGCGTTTTCAAAAACTGAAACATTTTACGCATCATTCGGAATCCTGACGCTGGTTGCCATGGCGACAGAATGGAATGCGACGGTCACGCAGGTGTGAATGTGCAAAAACAAAGTTCCAAATTCTAATTCTACACGATTCTCTTGAATTCATTCCAGCCTGCGGGCATTTATCGACTGTAACGTACAGTCAAACCAAAATGTGTTCAACATGATCACAGTTTATTCGCTATAGTTTAGTAAATGGTGATAAACATGAGCAGAATTCAGTGGATATTTGATCCTTCTGTTTGACTCTCACACATGAATTATGTTGAATATCTGTCAGCTGTTGAGTTTAAGCTCAACCATGTGACCAAGCAATGCTTCATGTTGTTCAGACAGAAAACACACTTTAGCAGAACATCATCAGCTCAAAGTGGACCAATCATTTTTGATCCGACATTTCTACTGCTAGTCACTATATGAGGAATATTTGTGTATAATATACTTTATTTTGCAATCCTCACTTATGAACTATAGTGTCCTGCACACACTGGTAATAATTTTTGGTTTGACTGTATGTTGATAAAGGTGTTCATAAGAGGTCAGAGCGGAGCAAGTCCAACACTGTATCTGTTTGGGAATGGACTCCCTGATGTGAATAGCAACAGAGTGACCAGATCTGATATATTTAGCTATTTAGCTTCCATTAACAGCCAGTCAAAACCTTTGGAGAGCGAGCAAGAATTCGCGACTGTGACGCTTCGAGGCAGATATCAGCGATGCTGCCACTACAATCGAAACATTCAAATGTAATCTTAGTTTTAAAGCTGCTTGACGAGAATATCTGAATGCCTCGGCGTCCCCGCTGTTATCTTTCACGCAGATACATGATTCGCCGACAAAATAGCAGACTTTCTCCAAAATACTTTGACTTTGATTAGACAAAACACTTGTTGGGATTATGGCCTTATCTGGGAGCTGTACCTTTAGTTCCTTAAAGAAGACACAGCTTCTTGCCCACTCCACGATGGAGAAGAGCGTCTGATCCGCCATGACACACAGCAGGCTGAAGGCTCGAGGCTTGTCCAGTTTCCCTCGGCCGCTTTGCTCCTGGTGGAGATACGCACAGATCTTCCCTCGCACCTGCAAACACACACACACACACACTATCACACAACTGAACTGAGGAGTGCATGCAGAAGTCAAAAGGGTTGTTCGCTTATGCCGAGTTCAGACTGCATGATTTTAGCCACGATTTTGGCTCGCCGACAGGTTTTGAGAAATCGCCGACAAATGCCCGAAATCACAGGCAAATCGGCGCTCGTTCACGCGAGTGACAATCACGCAGTGTGAATGAACAAAGACGCGAACTGAGAGAATCACCGACGAGTCGCCGACGCCCGTGAGATATTTAGCATGCTAAATATCTGGACCTGTCGGCGATTCAAAATCCTGCTGTGTGAAAAGTGTTTTGACTGAAAACTACATCTGCGATCACCGGCAGCCAGTGAGAGAGCAAGATACAGAGCAGCAGGGAGTTCGGGGAGGAGTTATAGATCACATATCAACATGATATGGCATTGTTTCAACAAAAAAAGCTTCTTCTCGGTCTATTTGGACACAATAAATGGAAGAAAAATTAGTAGAAATTTGGCAGGAGCACTCGTGTCTGTTTCACCAGCTGTACCACAACCGGGTCGAAAAAAAAAGTCTCACGTGAGAACTCCGGTCTTGCACGTGTGGTGTCGCGCGTTGTTTCCTTTTCAAATCTCACGCGTGTTTGTTGTGAAATGTAGTTTGCGTGCAGCGTGCTAGACAGAGTCTGTCGGCGATTTTTCTAAAGTCATGCAGTGTGAAACCTTCTGTCGCCGATCCATCGTCCAGTGTGAACACAGCAGCGACTGAATGCTGGCCAAGATAGTCATGCAGTGTGAAAAGAGCAGCGACCTGACTACTTTGAAAATCGTGCAGTCTGAAAGAGCCATTACTTAACAAAAAAATGCCTTCAAATGATCAAGTAAATAAACTTCATGCTTAATCAAAAAAAAATTAAGTAATGTGGAATTGTCAAGATTTTTTTCAAATAAGGCAACAGTTTTACTCAGTTTTTTAACACTTTTTCATTGAAAAACAGTATATATGTTATTAATAAAATGTATTATTTTGTATGGAAATAAATAAATATTTTTTATCATGAAATTGATGGAAAATACAAAATATTAAAGAAAAAATAGTAACCCTTCATGGTCATACTTTAGTTAAAGGACAGAGTAGTTCACTTTAAAAAAAAACTTTTGCTTATAATTCACTCGCCCCCATGTCATCCAAGATGTCCATGTCTTTCTTTCTTCAGTCGAAAAGAAATTAAGGATTTTGATGAAAACATTCCAGGATTTTTCTTCATATAATGGACTTCAATGGGAACCAAACGGTTCAAGTTCCAAATGAGAGTTTCAGTGCAAACTGTTCAAAGGGCTTTAAACGATTCCAGACGATGAATAAGGGTCTTATCAAGCGAAACGATCGCTCATTTAATAAATAAATAAAAAATGTTAAGTTTTATAAGCACAAATGCTCGCCTTGCTCTTTTCTGTGTGACTCTCCTGTTTGAACTCATTCGTCAAAATGAACGAATCTTTTTTCGAGTCATTTCGTTAATTTTGTTCATTGAATAAACCAAATAACTCGAAAAAAGATTCGTTCATTTTGATGAACGAGTTCGAACAGTTTAAAGCCCTTTGAACAGTTTGCACTGAAAGTGTCTTTTGGACCTTGAACCGTTTGGTTCCCATTGAAGTCCATTATATGGAGAGGAATGTTTTCATCAAAAACCTTAATTTCTTTTCGAGTGAAGAAGGAAAGACATGAACATCTTGGATGACATGGGGGCGAGTAAATTATCAGCAAAAGTTTTTTTTAAAAGTGAACTACTCCTTTAAGGGTCCAATTCTAACTATTATCTGTAACTTTTATAAGTACTAATAAACAGCCAATATACTAGTGATATGCAAGCTAGTTAATAGTGAGAATTGGACCGTACACTAAAGTGACTGTACAAAAATATTGTTGGTTTAACATAAAGAAGTAAGTAAGTCGC
This sequence comes from Pimephales promelas, assembly GCF_988280905.1. NCBI lineage: Eukaryota > Metazoa > Chordata > Actinopteri > Cypriniformes > Leuciscidae > Pimephales > Pimephales promelas. Next base: position 1,980,081 of record NC_142782.1, read on the forward strand.
ATTGAAATGTTGAGTTCTTTGAAATTAAAAATTTGAGTTAATTCAATGAAGAAGATTGGTTTAATCAACAGAAACTCAAAATATGATGTTATCTGAACCACATTAATTATCTTAGTTGATTTGACAAAAGGAAAAATGTTGTGATAATATAATCCCATGGGTAATGCATTAACTAACTATAATTAATACAATTTATTAACATTAGTTAATATAAAAACACAACTGTTTTTATTGTTAGTTTGTGTTAGCTGAGTCCATTAAATAATGTTAACAAATACAGCTTTTGATTTTAATAGGCTACATGTTGTAATTAAACTAAGCTAAGAGTAATACATGATTTATTATTATTATTATTATAAGTTCATGTAACTAATGCAGTTAAATAATGTTAACAAATAGAACATTATGGTACAGTGAAAACAAATATTACATCATTGAACTGAAATATAGCACATTTCATTTCTTAAAAATGTTACATTTATCGTCTTTGGTCTGTTTTGACCAGGTTTGAATTAGCAACAGCATAATTATGGATCTTCTGAAATCCCAGAATTCCCCTCTCTTTAAATGCATACAAAATAAAACGCATCATTCACTCGATCTCGTGCTGTTTCGTTTGTGTGGCGTTTTCTCCATATAATGAAAGTCAATGGGGTCCAACAATGTTAATGCTGACCGCATACTGATATCATGATATGGAGAAAAAGAAAGAAAAAAAACTTTTGAGACAAAATGATCTTCTCTTGCAGAAAGTAAGTCATACAGGCTTGTAAAGACTTTATTTACTTTGTAAATATCATAGGCCTGCCACACAATATTTGAATTATTATTAATTATTATTGGCGTTCTTACATTTAGAAACTTATAATCTAAATGAAGTGGATTTGTTCAAGTCAAAAATGTCCTTCAGTCTGACTGAAATGCAAATGAAAAAATAAATTAGGTTACAGAGTCATTTTATGTGTTAAATGGACTGTGTTATATTAAGTGTCTTTACTACTGTGTGTACAAACATTTAAATTAATAATTTGATACTGTGCACTTATTGTGTACTTACACTGTACATCAAAATTTAATTCAGTTTAGTGCCCTTGCTACAGTGTAACTATACAATTAAGTACTGAGTAATATTAATTAACATATACTTACTATATATATAGAGTTAGTTGCATGTAACTACCGGTATGCATCATTTACTGTTATATATTTACTGTTTACTATATAACTAGATGCAAAATATGTAACAGACGCTGTTAAATAAAGTGTTACCCCTTTAAAACGGTTACACTGTATCGTGAGGTGTCTTTGTTACACTGTATTAGTAATATTACTTATCTAGATGAACTCCCGTTTCCCATACGAGAAAAAAGACTACAATTACTTTATCTCTGTTATATTCAACAATGTTATCTCATATTACACTCGAAATAGTCTATTTATAAATGCACATTTGGTACATGTGGATTCCACGCTTACCAGATGTGGGCCGGATCTAGACCGACACTGTGTTGCTGTCCGGGAAAGGCCATGCACAGGCTAAACTGGAAAAATGAGAATATCTTGCAAAAGTTCAGTAATTCAACTTAAAAGGTGAAACTAATATATTATATAGACTCATTACATGCAAAGTGAGATATTTCAAGCCTTTATTTGTTTTAATTGGGATGATTATGACTTACAGATATGAAAACCTTTTCACAATATACTAATTTTGAATTTAGGGTTTTCATATCTGTAATCCGTATAACAAATAAAGGCTTGAAATATCTCACTTTGCATGTAATGAGTTTATATAATATATTAGTTTCACCTTTTAAGTTGAATTACTGAACTTTTGCAAGATATTCTCATTTTTCCAGTTTGAGCTGTAATGGTTGGGAAAAATAATCAGCTTCTGCTTCATCCCGCTCCTTTTCGAACATATTGAAATAATTGCATTACTACTTTATAGATATTGTTTTTTCTTTCATTATGTCGCAGCATACTTATTGTATTTTCACATTTTACTTTATTTGTATCTTTTGTTGTTCGAAATAAATAAATAAAAAATGAAATGAAAGGTATAGGTGTGCATTGGCTCATTTATAATAAAATATTTAGGACTGGTTTAGACGGCTATTAGACGTCTATGAAACGCAAAATTGCACTTAAAGGAGTTGTTCACTTTTAAAAAAAACTTTTGCAGATAATTTACTCACCCCCATGTCATCCAAGATGTCCATGTCTTTCTTTCTTCAGTCGAAAAGAAATTAAGGTTTTTGATGAAAACATTCCAGGATTTTTTGCATATAATGGACTTCAATGGGGTCCAAACGGTTCAAGGTCCAAATGAGAGTTTCAGTACAAACTGCAAACTGTTCAAAGGGCTTTAAACGATTCCAGACGATGAATAAGGGTCTTATCAAGCGAAACGATCGCTCATTTAATAGATAAATAACAAAGTTTAAGTTTTATAAGCTCAAATGCTCGCCTTGCTCTGTTCTGTGTGACTCTCCTGTTCGAACTCGTTTATCAAAATGAACGAATCTTTTTCCGAGTCATTTGGTTTATTCAATAAACTAAATGAACGAGTTGACTCGGGAAAAGATTTGTTCATTATGATGAATGAGTTCGAACAGGAGAGTCACACAGAACAGAGCAAGGCGAGCATTTGAGCTTATAAAACTTAAACTTTGTTATTTATTTATTAAATGAGCGATCGTTTCGCTTGATAAGACCCTTATTCATCATCTGGAATCGTTTAAAGCCCTTTGAGCAGTTTGTAGTTTGCACTAAAACTGTCTTTTGGACCTTGAGCCGTTTGGTTCCCATTGAAGTCCATTATATTGAGAAAATCCTGGAATGTTTTCATCAAAAACCTTAATTTCTTTTCAACTGAAGAAAGAAAGACATGGACATCTTGGATGACATGGGGGTGAGTAAATTATCAGCAAACGTTTTTTCATTTGTTCCTGATGGTTAAAGGCCACTAATGTGAAGTATAGGTGTGCATTGGCTCATTCGTACCTGCTCCTCATCGGGGTCGTAGCTGGCCAGCTCCAGCACCAGCGGGGGGAGCCCGGCGTTCATGGGACTGGAGTGAGGCGACGCGGGCATGCAGCCGTCAGGGTACGGGTATCCCAGAGAGGAGTCTGGAGAACTGGAGTACACATCCGGGTGCTCCGCTTTAATGGATCTGGGAGCGCTGTACTGGTACTGAGCCGGGAAGGAGCCGTAGCTCTGCAGCGCCACACTCAGGGCTGGAGGACAGAGAGGAGGACACTCGTACTCCGGAGACGAGAGGGACGGGGGGTGGAGGACCGAGAGCGACCCGGGATGAGGATACTCCGTCTGAGCGGTGGACATGAGCGTCGCGTTGCCCTCCATTTTAAAGCCGCTGGCTCTGATTAAAGCTCTCTTCTGCTGTTTCAGGGCACGGTCGCGCTTGTACATGGGCCCGAACTTGTTCCTTCCCCCTCGCATTCGATCCGCACGGACAGCTGGGAAAAGAGAGGATGCAGTCAAACTTATAACACAGTCACGTGACTACCATGGATGCAACAAACGGGTATTTTCAACGTGGAGTCCTGTACTTCCAGGTCTTTCTAGTAGCTATCAAGTCTGTTAGCGAGCTAGCTGCAGAAATACAGACTAGGATTAACTCAAGGTGAAGGTAGTTCAATAGTGTAAAGCAGACAGGGTTTTTTTTTAGATAATCGAGCAGTAATAATTCCTCGGTAAATTGAAAACCATAGATATCACAAACCTCAAAACAACCTATCACACACTTTTGTTGTTGTTAGCAAAATACAACAGCTGCGTTTACACCGGCGACAGTGTCAAAGTATGGAAGCTTGTTTCCGCCACAGAATGAAAAATAAAACGGTAATTGCGACTTTTTACCTCACAATTCTGACTTTTTTTTTCTCTCAATTGCGTAATATAAAGTCAGAATTGCGATATATATAAAGTCAGAATTGTGAGATATTACGTCGCAATTGCGAGATATAACAACCCGATCTCACAGGAATTCGTACGAATTTTACGAGGTGGCTAATTCGTAACAATTTATACGACCTCACTCGTACAAATTAGTACGATTTTGCTAAATCTTACATATTTTACGAATTTGTACGAATGACCTACTTCTGACCCCGCCCCTAAACCTAACCATCACGTGGGTTTAGACAAATCGTATGAATTCGTAGGAGTGAGGTCGTACAAATTAGTACGAATTAGCCACTTTTTAATCTTTCGTACGAATTAGGATATAAAGTCAGAATTGCGTGATATAAAGTCAGGATTGATTGATTGATTGATTGATATAAAGTCGCAATTGCGTGTTGCAATTGCAGGTGTTTATGCGAGACATAAAGTCAGAATTGCGTGTTGTAAAGTCAGATTTGTGTGAGATAAACTATTCTGAGGGGGAAAAAGGGTAGTCTTATTTTCCCCTTAGAATTAGCCTGATAAGTCGCAATTGCGAGTTTATATCTCACAATTCTGAGAAAAGACGTCAGAATTTCGAGATAAAAACTCACAATTATGTATTATAAAGTCAGAATTGCGCAATTGTGAGAAAAAAAGTCAGAATTGTGAGATAAAAAGTCGCAATTATTTATTTATTTTTATTCAGTGGCGGAAACAAGCTTCCATATCAAAGTGCCCCGAAGTCGTTTATTTTTCAATGAATTTTGCAGTGTGAACGTACAGTTAGCCTCCCACACACAGCGGACTCGCCGAAGCTAGTGGCGCTGATTGGCGAAACTACAGGTTAACTTAAAGACATGATTAATCACATGATCATATATCCATTACATTCAAACAAATGTTGAAATACCTTAAGTGATGATCCCTGCACAGACGTGTAACGCTATACTGTGAAGGCTATCTCACCTGGTTAGTGCAACCAATCGCACAACAACTATCTGGCGTGTCATTTACACCTCGAAACACCAACTTTTGTATAAAAAATGGCGACGTCCTGGCAAGATTAGTTTACTGGGTTTCGTGGCTGGAGAACAGCGTTCTTGAACGAGGTACTTGTGACGTCACGTGCTATGGCGAGCCGTTTTAACTTTTATTAATTTCCTAAACGGGTTAAAAAAATAAAAATAAATAAGAAAGCTATGTCAGCAACTGAATTGTACTCTAAAATGTTCAAGTGAAAACTAGGAAAATTATTTCTCTTTTTATAGATAATGAAGTTTGTAAGTCTGTCTATTTAAGCTATGTATTTTTATTTTTATTTATTTTTTTTCAATTAATTTTATTCTGATGTTTATCTTTTTTTGCTGTTTAATTTTTGTTTACGAACTGTCATGATTGTATGTTTGTAATTTGCATTATAATAATAATAAAAAAAATTCTTGATATCAAAAAATGATAATTGCTGAGATCTGTAATTGTATTTTCACTAGTGTAATCTCACCATAGGCTTCCATTCAAAATCAACTGTTGATATCAAGAATTGAGTTTTTACTAGTAAAAATGCGAATTCCTGATATAATTTAATTGCCAATAGTTGAAATGTCTATTCTTGATATCAACAATTCAACAGTAATTTTTTTTTATGATATCTGAAAATGTATTTCTGATATCAATATTATTTCAGATATCTAAAATAGCTTTCTTACTAGTAACAATCACATCCATGATATCAGAAATTAACATTGTCACTAGTAAAAATTTCATTCTTGATATCAAAAATGAACATTGTTACTATAGCAATTTCAATTGTTGATATCAATAATGATATTTCTACTAGTAAAAACTCAGATATCAGCAATTAAATTGTTGATATGAAGAATTAATCTCCTGGAAATGAAGTTAAACGTACACGTGCAAAGTATGAATTACTGTAGATGTCTTTAACTACTGTACTATCCATGTGCTTATTGTGTTGATGTTTTGTTGCAAAACTCTTAATAACTTTAATGTTTACACTTTATTTTAAGGTGTCATTGTTACAGTATAATTATATATTTAAGTGCTGAGTAACATTAATAGGGTTAAGGTTTGGTTGAGGGTTAGTTGCATGCAATTATACATAATTTACTGTTATTAAGTACATGTAACACAATGACACTAAAATGAAATGTTACCACTTTATTTTACAATATCCTTGTTATACGTTCCTTTTACTTGTAATGCTGAGAGTAAAAAGCATACACTAAAACTACAACATAATCAGTGATTCATATTTCGTTGGTTCTGTCTTGTTCATAATTTCTCTGTACTGTATGACAGCATGGACATCAATTATGTCGGCACTATTAGGCATGTTTCTTTGCGTTATTATCACTCATGTAGACAATGCAATATGCTCACAAATCTTTTGTTAACACTTTATTTTACAGTGTCCTTGTTACATGCAAGTTATAATTACGATGCATAATTACATACACCAAACCTTAACCCTATATTATTACTCAGTACTTAAATGTATAATTGCACTATCACACAGACACCTTAAAATAAATTGTAACCCTCATATTTTGAGGGTTTAATAGAAACTTGTAAGGTCATTATTAACAAATATGTTATTAAAGAAATAGAGCTGTGCAAAGATTAACTGCAATTAATCGCATCCAAAATAAAAGTTTGTTTTTACATAATAAATGTGTGTGTGCTGTGTATAATTATTTTGTATATATAAAAACATATGCATGCATGTATATATATATATATATATATAATCTCTATTATATATAAATATAAATATTTTATATATGAATAACACATTTTCTTAAATATATACAACAAGAATGTGTGTGTATTTATACTGAATAATTACACAAATGTATTACGGAAACACAAACTTTTATTTTGGATGCGATTAATCGCAATTAATCTTTGCACAGCCCTAAAAATAAAGTGTTACCCAAATTCTGAATAATATTTGACGCTCAATTTTTTTTGAAGGCATGTTTTCAAGGCACTCACATGATTAAGTAAACGCAAGTTCTTGGTATTAAAGACACATTATATATTATTTACATTTTGCAGTGGGATATTTTAGGAGAAGGGTGATTAAAAAGCCAAATAAAGCAAGGAATGCTGGTCCCGGTTTTGCGTAAGTAAGTCAGGGCGATATTTCTCTTCATATGGATATTTTCCGCTCTGGTTTTTGTGAGTCTCCATGAATCCGCGAGTCTTATCAGCGCGTGAGGAATGTGTCACAGGCGCGCGCGGAAACAGGTGCTTCTCTGCACTCGGCCTGGGAATCGCGCGCACCGCACAGAAATAACACACTGTTTTCTCCAAATAATCAACTGGAATGGATTTGGAAGACAATTTAACTGGTTTACTGATATAAATCTACATGTTGTGCCAAGACACGTTATTTATTACTTTTAAGTTGATCGAGGACAATTTAGATGTGTTATACATCTATGAATGAATGAATAAACATAATTTGAATTCATGATCATGAAATATTGCATTAAATGTTTTCCTGTTTTTTTCCATATGAATTTTAGGCAACACTTTTGTTTACAGTGTCATTCTACATATATAATAACTATAAATCATGCATAATTACTACATACATAATTACAAACTAATAACTAACCTTATATGTAGTGACTCAATATTACTCAGTACTTAAAGGAGTAGTTCACTTTTAAAAAAACTTTTGCTGATAATGTACTCGCCCCCATGTCATCAAGATGTCCACGTCTTTCTTTCTTCAGTCGAAGGTTTTTGATGAAAACATTCCAGGATTTTCTCCATATAATGGACTTCAATGGGGTCCAAACGAGAGTTTCAGTGCAAACTGTTCAAAGGGCTTTAAACGATTCCAGACGATGAATAAGGGTCTTATCAAGCGAAACGAGCGCTCATTTAATAAATAAATAACAAAGTTTAAGTTTTATAAGCTCAAATGCTCGCCTTGCTCTGTTCTGTGATGTACGTTTGTGACTCTCCTGTTCAAAATGAACGAATCTTCTTCCCAGTCAATTTGTTCATTTTGTTCGTTGAATGAATCAAATGACTCGAAATGAGATTCGTTTCTTTTTACGAGCATCACAAGCGATCATTTGAGCTTATAAAACTTAAACTTTGTTATCTTAAACGATCGTTTCGTTTGATAAGACCCTTATTCATCGTCTGGAATCCTTGAATCCTGGCCTTGAACCGTTTGGTTCCCATTGAAGTCCATTATATGGAGAAAATCCTGGAATGTTTTCATCAAAAACCTTCATTTCTTTTCGACTGAAGAAAGAAAGACATGGACATCTTGGAGTAAATTATCAGCAAAGTTTTTTTTTTTTTAAAGTGAACTACTCCTTTAAATGTATAGTTATAAATTAATTAATTTAAATGTATAGGGGTAACACTTTATAGTCTGTTACACATTTTACATGTAGTTACTATAGTAATAACAGTCAATTATGCATAGTTACATGCAACTAACCCCAATTATATAGAAAGAACATGTTGTTAATTAAAGTGATTATTTTACTGAGTGAGGAGTGATGCTTCATACATGCTATAATATCACATAATAAGCATTATATTCAGTCTCATTCCAACACTCACAGTAATACAATCAGGACATTGACATGAGGCTCCTCTAGTGTGTGTGTGTGTGTGTGTGTGTGTGTTCTCACCCTCGAGTCTCATGCCGACGCTCAGGCACTTCTGGAAGCGGCAGAACGGACATCTCTTGCGCTGGGTTTTGTCGATGCCGCAGTCCTGGTTTTGTGTGCACGTGTATCTCTTGTTATTCTGAACCGTCCTCTTGAAAAAACCCTGTTATGAGAATGATCGCAGGATTATATTCCGTCTCAAACAGTTGCACTGTAATCTGTTATAATTAATAGGCAATCTTAGAAATTAGTTTTGGGCTTTCATCTAGATTTAATTGGAAAGTGTCATTGTTACAGTGTGATTAATGTTAAGTAACTACATGCACTTACTTTAGGGTAAGGGTTTGGTTGAGGGTTAGTAGCATGTAATTATGCATAATTTACTGTTATTACTATGTACGTGTAACATATTTAACAAGGACACTGTAAAATAAAGTTTTACCGCACTAAGTGATAATAATTAACTATATGTAGGTTTGGTTTAGTTGCATGTAATTATGCATAATTTATACACTGTAAAAAATATTTTCAAGATTTGTTATCACAACATATTTTCTTTTGTCAAATCAACTTTATAATAATTTATTTAGTTGAGATAACTTATTGTTTTGAGTTTCTGATGATTAAATTAATCTACTTCATTGTATTAACTCACTTTTTCCAGTTCAATCAACTTAAAATTTTAAGGCAACCCAGGTTACTTACTTTTTTAAGTTAAACCAAAAATATTTTTTCAGTGTAGTTATTACTATACATGTAAATACCCTCTACACCCTTAAAAGACTCTTTCCATCGCATAAAAGGTTCTTTATAGTGGAAAAAGATGATTAAAATGTTCCTCACAGTGAGTATTTTAAGACCTGCTCATTGAAAGGTTCTTTGGCGAATTAAATGGTTCAAGTCGAACCTTTATTTTAGTTTTTGAAATAGCATATGTATTTGCATAGCTACATGATACAACCAAATAATATTATTAATAATAAATAAATTGTATTAATATAGGCTAATTAACAAAGACTGTTGTACTTAGTAATGCTTTTAGCAACATATTTAACATTATAGGTACCATAAAATAATTAGTCTATTTTTTTCAGTGCACATAAACGGTGGTTTATTATTTACGCGCTCTATAGAAATGCGTAAAGAGAAATATGATGAGATCGTACCTTACAGCTTTCACAGGTCAGAAGCCCGTAATGATACCCGGACACTTTATCTCCACACACAGGACACTGTTCCTCCAGCTCTTCATCTGCGGGGAACTCCATCATCATCACACATCGACTATCGACTCGATCACCTGGGGGGGGGGGGGGGGGGGGGGGTAAACAGTCTTAAAATTATTATTGGTAATGTTAAGAAATATAACATGTTTTTCTCTTTTAAAGACTGGTTATGCTCGTGCACGTGCATTCTGACGACAGTGTCAATCTAAACATCAGTTCCACAACACAACTTCACCGCACTGCGCGTCCCCGATCATGATCAGACACAGCGACGAGTATCAGTGCAATCAAAAACATGATAAGAAAGAAATTATAATGCTAGAGCTCACGAAGCATCTGTTTTACTTCTGACACGCAGAGGAAAGATGGCTTTTTATTATACTGACTCCTGTCATGTTTCCTGACACACACACACACACAATCAAGCGCGCGCGCTTTATAATTCTAATATTCTAATAATAAATATAAATATTCGATTGTATGATTAGCCTAAGGTTTTTATTAATTTAATTTATTGTATAAATATACATAAATATTTCCATTTGTAAATAGGCCGAATTGTTGAATTTACATGTGGTGGAATTTAGCGTTCGGCTAATTTCTCCTCCTCTCTTTTTTTTTAAAAAAAACTTTTTTTTTTTTAAATTAGTTTTCTTAATGTTTTGTGAATATGACACAGCAATGTCATTGTTTTGCGTTAAAACACAGAAATTAAATAGGGAAATGTTAAAATTATGGAAAAAGCTATAGGCTAAGCTTGATTTAATAATAATAAAAAGAAGGTTAGGCTTAATGGAAACAAATTCTTATTCCCGTTTCCATTTAATAACCTTTTCAGTGAATAGTTCGATTTATTAAGCAGGATATTTATTAATCCACAACTGAACCAGCATAAATTAAACTGTTTCTGAAGTAGCCTATTTCATTGCTATGTTTAACAATAGGCTATGACTTTAAATGAAAATGTATTGAATCAAATTAATTTAGGCTATTTGTGTGATACACCAGCAGATTATCATTTTAAATACGGTAGGCTATTTTAAAAATGCTTCAATATAATAATGATGGATTCACTTCACAGGTAAATGCTGCGCTGTTTGAAACAATTTTTAATTTTTTTTTTTTTATAAATATCAATCCACCTGAATTTCGATGTTTCTATCACATAGTAATTGTGCTTCACATCGTGAGAACTGAAACTTAAAATGCGTGACGATGAGAAACACTCTCTTCAGAATCACTGTTTTCAACCATATATTGCAGAGACTCACCATTAATGTGTGTGAGCGTCTTCAGACGACGAAACACGGTCCGTTCAGTCGTCCAGAAACTCCAGGAGTGAATCTAACAGGTCTCAGGTCTGCTCGGGTGTGCGCGTCTTCACACGGCTGGAGAGGGCTTCATTGGATAGCGCGCTCATGTGACAGATGATGCGCGCTCCGGGCGTTTTATTATCAGTCCAGCAAAAAAAAAAAAAAAAAAAAAATTGCCTATCTCCTACACCATTGATCGATTGGTACAATAACAAAGATCCTAATATAATGCAAGAAAAACATATTTTTTTAATTTGTTCTCATTTTTCTTGTTGTATTTTGTCTGGTTTTAATTGTTTTGAAAATGTTGTAGCTTATTATTATCGAATTATATAGGCTAGGCTAATTATTTTCTGATATAATTATGTTGCCCAAACCAAAATATTTTGTGTGACATGACAACCAAGGTTGTCCTATTTAAGATACACAAATAGGCTACTTAAAACAAAGTCCTATCCTGCTCTCTCAGAGATAGACAAGAATAGCTAAATGTAACGGTGAAGTTTGGGTTTTATGAAGTTGTTAAAAAATGCGTTAAAAAATGTATGCTAATTAATTACATGAAGCTCATTTTTTGTATATAAGCTCATTTGCGTGTATAGCTAACAAAAATACAGTATCCTATAATTCAGACAGGTTTGTTTGCATAAGTTTTTATGATGAAAATTGTATATATATATAAATATATATATATATATATAGAGAGAGAGAGAGAGAGAGAGAGAGAGAGAGAGAGAGAGAGAGAGAGAGAGAGAGAGAGAGAGAGAGGCCTATTGTGAAAATGCACGTTGTGTTCAGGTGAAATGTAATTAAAAAGAAACTTCATATGACTCAAACATGCCTTTACCTTGAGAACGTCTTTGAAAATAATTATTGTATGAAAATGAAAGAAAAAATATTTTTTACTGGTTACACCAATTGACATTTTGAAGTCATCAAATCCGATATTTGTATAAGAATGTGTTTCCAAAATGCATAAAACCAACATGAACACAGAGATTGTACATTTCTATGAACTTGACACGTGCATTTTAAACAGGTTACGGTTTGTAATTGACTGAATTGCTCTGAAGAGAATACGAGAGGATCTACTGTTTCATTTGCAATTTATAATATATGCACAGAAGTAGACATATCATTTGATCGTGTTTATTCGTCGTTACAGAAGTAACTTTAAATAGTTTACACTCAAGGATCAGCCGAATCTCTCACACGTACAGCCCCAGAAATAAAGCTGTCACTCCAGGGACAAAAGATTCTAATATGTACAATTTAGTTACTAAAATGTACAATTTGTACCTCTGAGAGACTATATGCACTCTTGAGGTACAAAGGTGTGCACCTTTCCCCCCGAGCGTGTGTTAACGCACGCAGTGTCGCTGGAGTCAGTGAGAGTCAGTGATAGTGTGTATCAGTCAAGGTTAGCGGTGTTATGCCGGCTCTGCTCCGTCCCTGATATCAAGCTCAAAGTGAAGACATCACGCGATGCTTTGACTCCGGAGAGACTATTTTCTGCTTGCCGAGCATTCTTGTCCTACTAAAACACCAGAGTCTGATAGTGAGAGAGGATGAGGAGGCTGATGAAGGCACAGGCCATAACGTCCATCTATAAAACGAACACTTCTGCACTGATTCTGCATGCTACAACTGAAGTCGAGCAAAATAAAACACACTTTTATTAACAGCTGACGCGAAATGCACGTAATAAATGCCATATTAAAAAAAAAAATTATCACATCAGCATGCGCAATAGCTTTTTATGTAGAACTGACGTCACTCTTTCTTATTTTTATTCTAGCACAGGGTTTTTTTTTTTCCTCGACCAACCCAAAATATTTAAAATCTCGTATTAATAACATTTCTGTATTTATCAGAAGGATAGCACGAATGGATGTCCTCAATGTCTGTGTCATTACGAGACTCATTTTAAAAAAGTTTGCATTATTTTGAACTTAGGCCAAGTAAACAATAGACAACGAATGAAATTTGTGGTCAAGCTGGAACACGCACAAATATTATTATTTTTATTATTAAGAAGAGTGTGTGCATTTGTTTCAAACTTCCCTACTGACACAACACATTTTTAACGCAAACATACGTCACCCATTGTCCTTTGAGATGTTCTGGAAAGGGGTCGAGATATTCTGAAGAAATGTCTTGCCCTTGAAGGGTTTCTAAAACTACAAAATGCTCTTTTCCCGTTGGTGCCTGTTCGGAAGATTTACTTTGTCCATAAACAACAATGCCGAGTTCAGGTTTTGACAGTCGCAAGGCCGATTCCATAGGCAGCCTTGGACACACACGGTATAAATATATTTACCGAACTAGGCTAGTAGTGCATTATATCTTGACAGGATGTTCATTTCAATGCACACTGAGAATGGCTTAATATAGAAACAATCCCCGTCATATGTACCGGGACGCTGCTTGAAGAGCAATATCATATTCATACTCGAAAACACCTTACGTCAGGGCGAGGGAAGTAGTGCTGCTGCAAAATTCACTTTATGTTTGAACGTAATGTGGGTACACACAACTACCCTAATCGTAAAAATCGAACCAAATCCTTTTCTTTTAATCCACATAAATAATAAACAGTGTCTCAGAAGAATAAACGTTTCTAAGCAACGTGACTTCACATTACCAAAGCCCCGCCCCCAATATGACCATTCAATTGCAATTATTGACACTATCAATGTTATATTGTATACATTACATTGATAGTGTTAATAGTTGCAGTTGCATGGTCTCAAAAGGAGTTTATAGTGGAAATGAACAGCCCATTCTCACTCCCAAGGCGTCACCTAACTGACGCCTTGGGAAGCATTTGGACATGCTTCAATATCTGACGCTTTAGGCGCCCTTTAGCGTCAGTTAGATGACGCCCTAGGATCGCGTGTACCCTACCCCCACCCCACACCTAAACCTAACCGCGTCCTCTAACAGACGCTTTCCTTTAGCGTCAGTTAGATGACGCCGTAGGATCGCGTCATGTAAGTGACGCTAAAGGGCGCCTAAAACGTCAAATATTGAAGCATGGTCAAAGGTGACGCCTTGGGGTGAGAATGCGTTGAAATGAATAGTATTTTAAAGGGTTAGTTCACCTAAAAATGAAAATTGCCATTAATGACTCGTTAAGGCCAATTTATACTTCTGCGTAGGGTGCGCGCAGTAGGTACGGTGTAGCATACGCACAGATGCATACCATACCGCGTACCCTTCGCCGTAGCCTGACGCGCACCTTCTCAAAAATCTAACTAGACATCGTGACGGCGTGGACCGCAACATCTCGCGCATTTCTGCACGTACCATCTCCTCCGACGTCTTCTCTCGTTTCTGCCTTTTAGTTTTAGTAATTTCACTAAAGTTAACTGTTTTTCCACCTCAATAACCTCCAACTCCAACATGATCCGCTCTCTTTCAGTCTCCATTGCTTGTAGTAATCTAGCCGCGAGGAATCTAAACACAGTGGAACATTAAAACCCTCCGCCGCCAACTAGTGTTTCGGAGCAGTACTGCAGAAGTATAAATGCTCAAGACGACGTAGCCTACGTGCATAGCCTATATACGCCATACCCTCGACGCAGAAGTATAAATTGGCCTTTAATGGCACACGTCAGCAGCGGCACTGTCGCGGATCAAAAACAGAACCGGAAGACAATACAATGCTGAATAAAGTCAGAGTTTTGATATTTTTGGACCAAAATTTATTTTCGAGGCTTCAAAACATTGTAACTAACCCACTGATGTCACATGACTACTCTGATGATGTCTTTATTTCCTTTCTGGACAAGGACAGTATACCGTACACACATTTACAATGGAGGGACAGAAAGCTCTCGGACTAACTCTAAAATATCTTAAACTGATTCCCGAAGATAAACGGAGGTCTGATGGGCTTGGGACGACATGAGGGAGAGTCATTAATGACATCATTTTAATTTTTGGGTGAACTAACCCTTTAAATCTAAATTTCGAGCAAAAAGCAACCTCCCCGTGGCCCGCTGTGGACCCATGAGAGATGTGGACTCCAGCAGCTGTTAAGATCCAGTGCCAGAAGAGCCTGCTCATCCCCCACGCCGTCAAGGCCACAGCGAACATGTAGGTAGCACACACACACACACACACACACACACACACTACTGCCCTTCTCATTCATCTCAATGAGTGACCCGATACAGCACATAAGAAGAACTGTTTCGAAAATACAGTCACGGCCAAATAGTGCAGTCAGACAATAAACACCTTTCTTCACGTTGGTGGTTGTGTTAAGTAGTCACGTATAAAATGCTGCTTCTATATAATTCCTGGTCTTTGTTCAATTCTAAAATGTGTATTTGTGTGAAACATATCATTCATATCAGCCTACACCCAAAAGATGCCTGGCATGCCAGCAAACTATAAGAACAGGGGTTTTTGTCGATGTTTTGCTGCATTGTGTAAAGCTAGGTTGTTTGGGGGTTTCTACATAGTTGCTAAAGGCCTGCGTCGAGGGTACGCCGTAGTGTACGCACGTAGGCGACGCTGTCGTGAGCATTTATACTTCTGCGTTCAGGTCTCGGTTGCTCTGCAGTACTGCTCCGAAACACTAGTTGGCGGCGGAGGGTTTTAATGTTCCACTGTGTTTAGATTCCTCGCGGCTAGGTTACTACAAGCAATGGCGACTGAAAGAGAGCGGATCATGTTGAAGTTGGAGCTTATTGGGGTGGAAAAACAGTTCACTTTAGTGAAATTACTAAAACTAAAAGGCAGAAACGAGAGAAGACGTCGGAGGAGATGGTACGTGTGGAAATGCGTAGGAGGAAATGCGATGCTACCAAGTCGACCAATCACCGATCTTGCGGTTCGCGTCGTCACAACGTGTAGTTACATTTTTGAAGAGGTGTGCGTCAGGCTACGGCGAAGGGTACGCGGTATGGGGCGCGTCTGTGCGTATGCTACGTCGTACCTACTGCGCGCACCCTACGCAGAAGTATAAATTAGCCTTAAAGGAAAACTCCACCGTTTTTTGAAATATGGCTTATTCACATTCTTTCCTACATTTAGATATGTGTGCAAATTCATTTTTGTCTCAGTGCATGCATTGTTTTAGTTTGACAGGGTCGGCGCTAGCTTAGCTTAGCACAATGAATGGATTCCCTTGTTGCCAGCTAGCATGTCCTGAGTAAAAGTGGTTAAAAAAAAAAAACAAACCCACGTAATTACTTCTTGTGGCCTGCGTATTCACAACGAGTACAAATAGCGACGCAGATTAACACTCGGCGATTTCCTAGGCAGATATTGACTTGGGACTATATTAAGGGGAAGCACAGGCGAAGCACTACTGCTAAGGCGAATCACTGCTAAATGGGCGCAGAGACGTCACGCAACACATGAAATCGCACGACTTCCGTAAACATACCGGCTTGAATAGTAGCTACATGACTATTTTCCTTACAGTACATGACTGGCGATGAACATGGCTGATTTTGTGAGAGACGAAGCTTTAGAAATAGACCGAGAGGACTAGGATGTTGCGATCGCTCAACAGCCTGAGGACGAGAGCCAACACGAACTGGTGGTGTGAGGGGGAATATGCCAACCTATGCCAACTGAAATAGAGTGTCTGTGCTGTGGCGAGTGGGGCCGATGGCCAGGGTCAACGCGTCAGATAAGATGAGCGTGCCCGCAGTTGTGTCACAGCTAACATTACTGAGGATTTCACGGCACTGACCCTGATCCATCCTGCAGTACTCGTTTTTTTCCCCCGGTGCGATAAGGTGAACTGGAAAAAAACGCGCCACGCCGAATGGACCAAATGGATATAGGTAAGTTATAACGATAACAGGTTGTTCATGCTAAACAGGTGGAATTCAACATGACGTTCGTAGTCTAGATAAAGCTTCTCAGCATCGATCTTACAACAGAATAAAGACACCGATAAACATAAGGAAGAGAGTAATAAAAGAACGTACTTTGTTCAGCCTGCGCTTTGAAAATAGATGGGACGGCCGTATCTTTCAGACGTAGTAACTTTACCGTCTTTCTGGGCACATATTCCATTTTTTCAAGGGTAACGTTAGTCCTCTGATGCAAAATGCTGTTCGCAAACAAAACTGTTTTATTTTGTCGAGTGGCGTTGATGTAGGCTACAGATCTCCAGAGCAGCTAGCCATTTATTTCTCAGTTTCTGTGAAACATTACATTCGTGTAATTCTTTGCTTGTTCTCACAACCTTTTGCTATCCAGGTAATTACCATGTTTGCTGTAACTTCTCAAAATAAATACTCCTAAAGCGAAGATACTTGTTGCAGGTCGCGCCGCTATGTTCTTCTTCTGTTTTTTTTTGTTTGTTTGTTTTTACGCGCTGAAGACCGGTATGTTTACGGAAGTCGTGCGATTTCATGTGTTGCGTGACGTCTCTGCGCCCATGTAGCAGTGATTCGCCTTAGCAGTATCGCCTGTGCTTCCCCCTAATATAGTCCCAATCTGCCTAGGAAATCGCCGAGTGTTAATCTGCGTCGCTATTTGTACTCGTTGTGAATACGCAGGCCACAAGAAGTAATTACGTGGGTTTGTTTATTTTTTTTAACCACTTTTACTCAGGACATGCTAGCTGGCAACAAGGGAATCCATTCATTGTGCTAAGCTAAGCTAGCGCCGACCCTGTCAAACTAAAACAATGCATGCACTGAGACAAAAATTAATTTGCACACATATCTAAATGTAGGAAAGAATGTGAATAAGCCATATTTCAAAAAACGGTGGAGTTTTCCTTTAAGGTGTTCTGAGTTGTTAGCGAGTTCTGGGTGGTTATGCACCAAAGTTTAACATAAGACCACCATAGGCCTGTCAACGTTGATGCATGCGATTCATTTTTATACACAATTTCATATTCAATGCAAAGCACAGCATATGTTTTTTTCTTTGATCCTTTAGTGTTACAATATATGATCACGCTCTTATTCATGCAAATGCCTTTAAACCAATCAAGCGCGATAAGACAAAAGACAAAACGCGCTTTCTGTGAATGTCCTTAATTGTGACACACAGGACGCACAGACAGTGCGGCAGAATCGGGTTCTCTTTCGCGCTTGAACGAACAACACACATTTACGCCAAAATGTCGAGTACCCTCATAACATAAGAGCAATCTTAAATGAGTTCAATAAAGTCTTACATTGACGTAAAGAGTACTGAGAGAATGAGGTGCGTACGTGAGATCAGCAGCAGCTGCTCTTAAAGGGACAGCGGCCTAATTCTGTCTGTCAGGAAAGTTTATCAAAGAACATAGGGAACAGAGAAATTACTCACTGCTCTTGACTTAATAACTTTTGTAGCTTTAATAAGGATTAGTCTATATTTAATTTCTAATGTGTGCAAGACTGTTTGATAACATGGGTTTATGGGAGGATTGTTTTAAGTTCACTTAAGTTAAAAGTAATAATTTTTTAAAACCTAATAAAAGTAAAAAAAAATAAATTGAATAAAGAACCCCGGATAGATTTCAATTACACTGTAATGTTGAATGGCTATAATTATTGTTTTAAAAAAAGATTTTCATAGAGACATTATGTAGCTGTATTACCTTCATTCATAAAAAATATTCCATTAAAGTCGGCATGAAATCAAATTTGACAAATCTTCTTTTTTTTATATGTAATATTGTAGTGTTTATTATAAATGATTTATCTGTGCACTTCATTATTTTTTTTAAATTCATGTACCCTTATAATCTTTAATCAAAGACATTCCCCTTCCCTCCCCCATCGAAACGACCTCTCTTCTATTTGGGTCACGTGGAATGGCGAAAGGGTGTGGCCATTCGGTGCACCGAGAATCGCATTCAAATCTGCCTCCATTTTGTTTGCAACGCCCAACCTCCAACGATCCAATCATCACAGTCCCGCCCACAGCCCGAGAGAGCGTTGGTGCCTGAAGTAAATTTCCCATTCATTTCTCCCATTGACATTTTGTAAAATCCATATCTAAAGAGTATTAGAGCATGTCTGAGGATAATCAGCTTTGGCTGAACTCATAAGCATACAACACATCATTTCGAGTGAAAAAACGAAGAGAAAATACAAAAAAAGTCGAGGGTACAAGCCTGTGTACATGTTTTCTTTTCCGAGCAAAGGAACTACTCCTCCCATAAACCACCGTCTGAAAACCACCGTGAAAGAGCCTTTTGAACGACTTCCAAATCTGACGACGGGCACGTGAACTTTTTCCTCCAGTGAATTTACAGGGAAACCCCTTTTCCTCGATTTACTGAAGCAAACGCATTTGCAGCTCAACAACATGCAAAAACATTGAGTTTCTGGCTCGCTCATTAGCTAAGCTGTGGCAACTGCACATCCAATGGCGCGCGGGCGTCTCAGATGTGCGACCAATGAACTTAGCCCTACGTCATCACGCGATCTTTAGTCTTCACGTACCTTCGCGGGGTTTCAGACACGTGACACGACTTCCACCAATCAGATGCATCACTGTTGGATTGTGGGATTGTTCAGGATTTTGGGTAATGAAGTACTTATCCAATACATCGCGAATAAAAGGCATTTATCTTAAAACAAGGTTAGTGCCCCATGAACTTTTGGCGTGTATATGAGCACATACAATCGCTTAGTACAGCTGTAGCTGCTTTTAAGTCTACCATGTATGGTTACGTTTTTATGGCTTATATCTCAAATGTCAATGGAGAAATTGTATTGAATTTTTACTTCTGGCACCGGCTGTGGGCGGGGACGAAATCAAGCCCTGCCCTACATTTTTTTTTCTAATTTCAGAAGCCGTTTCACTCGGATATACGTCACAACAAGGTAAAAATGACAATCTCAACTTCTGTTTTACGCCGACTTTAAATAAGTATTTTTTAAAAAAAGTACTGTCTTTATGCTGTTTCTACATTAATATGGAGATTAACTGTAAAATTGAATAAATACATAATAGAATATATGAAAAAGTATAAAAACTTAAGTGTTTTAATCATGATTATTCACAGAAGAAAGTGTGATTAATCTAGTTAAAGTTTTTATCGATTGACAGCACTAATACGTGTGTGTGTGTGTGTGTGTGAATAAAATCATTATTAGTAATACATTATTACTAATGCTCATTGTCTTCTTATTATAAAATTGTATTATGCTATTATTTACAGCAAATCCCTGTTTGCCTGTAGTGATGAACTGTATTTCTGGCATCTCTCACAGACGTGTGTTGTTGTTGTGTTGTGTGTCCTCTCAGGCACGCTCCTGGAGTGCGCTGTCTACAGGTGTGGTCCTCTTCTCCTCTATATCTCTTTCTTTTTTCTCCCCTCTCATCTAATTCCCTTCAACCCTGACACACTCCAAACGCCTGCCATCTGACGCACCACACACACCGTTCACACACAAGCTGGCTTAAAACCGAACCCGCACACATGCATGTCCTTACCCCTCGACCCTGACACACGCCAAACTGCCTAACAGATAGCAGCCAGCCACACCATTCCCCATCTAGAGATCAGCACACACACACACACACACACTCTCTCTCTCACAAACACACACAAACACAAATCACACACACACGCTCTCCATCACTCTTCATCAAGCTGACACACATTCCGTCAGATGCAACCTTGTACGCACACATTCCACTAACGCCTCCCTCACGTCGCATAAATGACCAAAATACTTTACCTGACATGCATTAATAATTCTTGCTGAGCTAGGTGCACTGTATCATGTAAACTATCAATATTTTGTTGTCTAATGCAAAGACATTCTGATTTTACATCAACTGTAAATGTGTCAGAGATGTGACATTTCTTTTTCTTTATAAACAAAATTATAAAACTTATAAACTTGGTTAGTTCAAATCCTTGATTCTGATTGGTCAATACTGTAGCCGGCGCTACTTTTCTGATGTGGCCTTACTCCTAAGGACTGAAGTTTGAAGTCTGAACTTAAAAATAAAATGTGGCACTCCAAGTGCCATCATTTATTCTCCAAGTGGAAAAAAACAACCTATTTTTCAGGGATGAATGTCTGTCTACATTTGTAAAAAAAACAAACAAAAAAAAATAATCGTATCGAATTGTTACGGAATTGTTACGTGAAAATTATACCATATTATTTTTATCACCCATTACCCTGAAGGTTGTTACCCTCATTATGTTTCAATTATTATATATTTAAGATTGAAAGGGCATTTTAACATGCATTTACATAGAAAACAGTTATTTTAAATCGTAATATTATTTAAATTATACACTCACCTAAAGGATTATTAGGAACACTATACAAATACTGTGTTTGACCCCTTTTCACCTTCAGAACTGCCTTAATTCTCTGTGGCATTGATAAAAGCATTCTTTAGAGATGTCGGCCCATATTGATAGGATAGCATCTTGCAGTTGATGGAGATTTGTGGGATGAAGCTCCCGTTCCACCACATCCCAAAGATGCTCTATTGGGGTTGAGATCTGGTGACTGTGGCGGCCATTTCAGTACAGTCAACTCATTGACATGTTCAAGAAACCAGTTTGACATGAATCCAGCTTCGTGACATGGTCATTATCCTGCTGGAAGTAGCAGTCAGAGGATGGGGACATGGTGGCCATAAAGGGATGGACATGGTCAGAAACAATGCTCAGGTAGGCCGTGGCGTTTAAACGATGCCCAATTGGCACCAAGGGGCCTAAAGTGTGCCAAGAAAACCATTACACCACCACCACCAGCCTGCACAGTGGGAACAAGGCATGATGATCCATGTTCACATTCTGTTTACGCCAAATTCTGACTCTACCATCTGAATGTCGAGACTCATCAGACCAGGCGACATTTTCCAGTCTTCAACTGTCCAGTTTTGGTGAGCTCTTGCAAACTGTCGCCTCTTTTTCCTATTTGTAGTGGAGATGAGTGGTACCCGGTGGGTTCTTCTGCTGTTCAAGGTTGTGTGTGTTGTGTCTTCTTCACAAATGCTTTGCTGATACCTCGGTTGTACCGAGTGGTTATTTCAGTCAAAGTTGCTCTTCTATCAGCTTGAATCAGTCGGCCCATTCTCCTCTGACCTCTCGCATCAACAAGGCGTTTTCGCCTTGAGAAATTGAACAAGTGTTCCTAATAATCCTTTAGGTGACTGTATTTCAAACAGTAATGCTTCACAATATTACCATTTGATCAAATAACTGCAGTCTGAAGCAGGTTCGTCACTTATTGCGTCCCCTGAAAACATTGTTCTCTCGTGTTGTGAGTATTTGGAGCGCACGTGCACACACCCTTGAATTCATTCACGCGTTATTATTATTAATTCCGTGTTTTTTGTCAACATGATTGGATGATCT